>NC_090647.1:88147179-88447179 GCF_040937935.1 Hyperolius riggenbachi | reverse complement strand
TTTTCAATGAATCGATTCATTGAAAAGAGCCGACTTCCCATCACTACTGCAGTGTTTACTTCCTGGAGCGGCCGCTTATTGGCTGGCAGGACCACGTGATGCGGAGTGTTCCGATCACGTGGTCACCACAGTCATTTTAACGGCGCACCGAGAGACGCATAATCTCTGCGCAGTGATTGGCCGCCTGGTCTCCCCTTGTCTGCGGTGGATCTAGCCGCTGTTAGTGCATGGAGGGGGGCCAGAGGCTATCTTCTGTCACTGTCCCCTGCCCCCCTCTTCCAGTGGCATGTTCGCAGCGCTTGGGAGTCTGTGCCTGCTGCCTTTATCCTCCCTGCTGTGCTCACAATCAGTGTGTGTGTGTGGGGGGGGGGGGGTTAATTTAACCTGGAGGGCACAAGATGGCCCCTGCCAGGACAAAAATTAAAACTGAAAAAAAAAACTGGACAGTGCAATACATCAATTAAGTAAGTAGAGCAAGCATTTATCTACTTGCATGTGTTGTTTTTTTTTTGGGGGGGGGGGGGACTTAACAAGCTAACAGTTGCTCTTTAACTGTTTGCCGACCGCGTCACGCCGTAAAGTCCTGGGGCGGCAGTTTGCAGGAGATCGGGCGCAGGCGATTGACGCTCGGGAGACTTAGACGACGAAGCCGCCGTCTTTCTTCTAAGTAAGCAGAGCGCAGCGCTGCAGTGATCGTCTGTCCATAAGCTGAAGCCTATGACAGCTGATCACAGGGATTGGCTGGTGGGGGTAGGGAGGGAGGGTATTGTGTTAAAAAAAAAAAAAAAAAAAAAAAATATAAGTAAATTTAATAAAAAAAAATTAGCATAAATATTTACAAAAGAAACCCCAAACACTGGGGGCGATCAGACCCAACCAACAGAGAGGTCTGTTGGGGAGAAAAGGGAGGGGGTGGGGAATCACTATTGTGCTCTGTTGTGCGGCCCTGCAGCTTGGCCTTTTAAAGGGAACAGAGAGGAATGTAAGGAAAAAAAAAAAAAGCTTTTATACATACTTGGGGCCTCTTCCAGCCCCATAAGCCTGGATCGCTCCCACGCCGCCATCCTCCGCTTCCTGGATCGGCGATACCGGGTCCCGTCACTTCCGGCGGACGCGGCCAATTGTCCGCATCACAGAGGCTCCCTCCATACCCGTGCGGCTGCGCAGTAAGCAGCCTCACGCGTACGTATATGGAGGGAGCCCCGTGTGATGCGGACAATTGGCCGCGACTGGCGGCCATGACGGGACTCGGTACCGGCAGATCCAGGCAGCAAAGGACGGCGGCGTGGGAGCGATCCAGGCGTATGGGGCTGGAGGAAGCCCCAGGTATGTATAGAATCTTTTTCCTGGGGCCTCTGGTTCCCTTTAACCCTCCTGGCGGTCTAATAAATTCCGCCATGAGGCAGCGCAGCAGTTTTTGTTTTTTTTTTAAATCTGGGCTCGCTACGCGATAGCCGCTGCTCAGCGGCATCCCCCGCCTGCCCGCTTCGATCAGGAAATCCTGTTCAAAGTTAAACGGGATTTCCTGGAGGGCTTCCCCCGTCGGCATGACGACGGGGCGGGATGCGTCATTGGGAGTCCTGATCCACCCCTCAGCGCTGATTGGCCAGGCAGCGCACGGGGTCTGGGGGGGGGGGGGGGGGCGCGACGGATAGCGGCGATCGAGCGCGGGGCGGCGGCGATCGGTGTGCTAGCTGCGTGCAGCAAACAAAAAAAATTAAGCAAATCGGCCCAGCAGGCCCTGAGAAAACCTCCTGCGCGGCTTACCCCGGGTTACCGCCAGGAAGGTTAAGGCTGCAGTCGCCAATTACACAAAAAATAGCCTGGTCTTTAGGGGGGGTTAGCACTGTGGTCCTCAAGAGGTTTAATCAAGCATTTACAGTATATATGTATCTGTATCAGTTTTAGATAACCACTGTACTAACACTGGGTAAGAGAAAGGCCTGCAGTGTGAGGACTGGTTCTCACTCGGTGCTTGAAGCTCCGCTAGCCTGCGATCACGTTTGGCTCCAAATCTCACGATCCGGTGCGATTTGCGCTTGTGATTCTCGTTCAATAGAATGAGAATTACAACACCATCGCCCCTGAAATGCTGTGTTTGCGATTGATCAATTTTGCAAATGCTGCAGTGTGAATGTATCCATAGGCATACATTTGTAGCAGCGCAGTGCTCAAAAATCGCCAAGTGTGAACCAGCTCTGAGCCAGTTGGACTGTGTTGCAAAGTGCTGTCAGACTAATTTTAGGTATACACTACATTATATATTTAATATAGACTAGACGTTGGATGCAGTTGTAGGCCTTGAATCTACAGGATCTGCTAACAAAAAATAGCATATTGTGATAAAGTTCATTATTTTCTGTAATGTACTGATAAACATTAGACTTTCATATATTTTAGATTCATTACACACAACTGGAGTAGTTCAAGCTTATTGTTTTAATATCGATGATTTTGGCATACAGCTCATGAAAACCCATAATTCCTATCTCAAAAAATTAGCATATTTCATCCGACCAAAAGTCAACCTTCAAATAATGATGTTCAGTTATGCACTCAATACTTGGTCGGGAATCCTTTTGCAGAAATGACTGCTTCAATGCGGCCTGGCATGGAGGCAATCAGCCTGTGGCACTGCTCAGGTGTTATGGAGGCCCAGGATGCTTCGATAGCGGCCTTAAGCACATCCAGAGTGTTGGGTCTTGCGTCTCTCAACTTTCTCTTCACAACAAATTTTTTGAGAAGATCCTGTACTTGAAATCAGTAGCATTCATTATTGGCATGCCTGTACGTTTCCCGATTTTGATGCAGGTGGCAGCAGTTTGCAAGATATCGTTTGGGGTTGTTTCACAATAAAAAGCACTAATGATTTTTACAAGCGATTTTACACAGTACTTTTGCTTTTCTATACTCGTTATAGCATTGCAATTGCTCTAAAAATGCTACATCCAGTGTTTTTGCAGTTTTCATAAAACTATTCTGTCTGGTTTGAAATTGCAAAAACAACAAAAAGAATCAGGCCCTGCTTCTCATTCATAGAAAAAGACTTTATGTATGCATCAATGCATATTCGTCTGCATTGATGGCACCTGTCAGGACTCCCTCATCTAGCATCTCGTTTAATTTCACAACTATTTCGGGGAACGGATTGTTTGTGAGTTTCAAATGTATTCGTTCATCCTGAAGTTGCCGCATTGCTTCATATACATATTTTTCTTCATCCCACAGGACAACATTCCCACCCTTGTCGCTAGGCTTCAACACAAAACCTTCAGCTGAGCGCAGTTCTAACAGTGCCTCACGCTCCATTTTGGGGATGTTGTCCCGTGTGGGCAGCCTCCAATTTAATCTCGCTAGATCACGTTCTATAGCTTCATTGAAGACTCTAAGGTGTCTATTCATATTGATCGGTGGAAAGAAAGAGGATTTCTTTTTTAAACCGGTGTATTCTATGTTCTCATCACCGATACTAGTGTTCATTGGTCCCTCATCCTGTAGTGCTCCGAGTTCAATGAGTTTTCCTGTCATTGAGGTCCAGGTCGGTCTCTTTACCTCTATGATCAATAACGTCATGGCCTACTCCACTATTAACTTTTTTTTGAGCGTGATACATACACTTTAAATTCACCTTTCTCA
The DNA here is from genome assembly GCF_040937935.1 of Hyperolius riggenbachi. Classification (NCBI taxonomy): domain Eukaryota; kingdom Metazoa; phylum Chordata; class Amphibia; order Anura; family Hyperoliidae; genus Hyperolius; species Hyperolius riggenbachi. The sequence continues at coordinate 88,443,543 of NC_090647.1, read as the reverse complement.
AAAATAGCTGGACATCTTTGTACACTTCAAATTGGTCGCCATGGGTGAACGGGCAGAACGACAGACCTCTATCTAACAAAGTGTGGTGTTCCGGCCTCAACTGAAACTGTGAGAGGTTAATAATGTTATTGTCACTCAGTATGTATGTTGCCACCTCTTATCTGTGTAGTGGGACGTTATTCCTGTTAAGGAGGACTCTGCACCCTTGGAGTATACCCTTACTAACAAACAGCCCCTTTCTTTCAAGCCAATGTATGGTGGGGATCCCAAGTATGTCTGGTGTGACAGATGTTGATTGCTGTGTGCCCAGCCGGCTGCGCTTATTAACATCTTCAGTGAGTGGTTTATGTTTTTAAAGTGACACTTAGTGCACATACAGTGTTGATTACAAATTTTTGAATAAAGTCTTTTTCTATGAATGAGAAGCAGGGCCTGATTCTTTTTGTTGTTTTTGGACTTCTTCCCCTTTCAGTCCCATGCTCCCACAATTTTTTGTGGTTTTCATTATTACAATACCAGTGAGTTCCAGGCTATACTTTTGTGTTTATGTGGTTTGAAATTGCGGGACTGCGGGCATTAAACATAATCAGGCTTAGGCAGCCACAAGTGGGGGCGTAGTTTTTATCTTGTGGCGGTCCTGAACTAGTTAACGTAGTCTCTGTCTCTGTGAGGACCAGGTGCAAAAGAATAATGGAGCATAAATTGGAGCAGTACACCAAAACATCTAGACAGGATCCTTCGTTAACCTGAAATGTGCCTGACTGATTTGAGCAACTACTACACTTTCCAGTAATCTCTGCACCTGCCGTAATAAGCTCTCCTGTCTCAAGGCATACGTTTTCACAAGAACTTCATCAGGTCTTTTCTGCCCTTATACAGATGTGGCAAATTATCACAGAACTTGCTCATCGTCTTAGCTTGAAACTTTCACCCGTGTGTGTGTCTGTCTGTCTGTCTGTCTGTCTGTCTGACCGACCAGTCAGTCAAGTAATACTGGCGATACAGTTGCTTTCCTGGTAGGCAGTCAAACATCTGACTTAGGAAACCCTTCTGAGGAAAGATTAAAAACTTTTGAAGGCTAGAAAGGGATAAATGTATGAGTGTGTACCCGAGACATGTAAAAGTGAAGCATTTATACTTCCCTGGGGTGTCCTCCAGCCCCATGCATGCCAAGGGCTCCCAGGCTGCTGCGCGGTCAGCTCCAGTAAATTGGCTAGTCCTGCGCACACCCATATCGCCCTCCTGTTGCTGTGAGATTTGCTCCTGGCAACAGAGGTGTGGCTGCGCATGCACAACTAGCCAATTTACTGTAGCTGACCGTGGGACCATGGAGCAGCCCAGGAGTATTGCAAGGGAGCCCATGGCATGCACAGGGCTGGAGGAAGCCCCTAAGTTAGTATAAATGCTTCACTTTTACATGCCTCAGGTTTCCTTTAATATTCCACATCCAAACCAATGACTTTTCATGGCATGGGTCAAGAAATGCACAGCCATATTGGAATACCACAGTCAGTGTATGTATTTTCGCTCCGTGGTTTACATTTTTAACCTTCCATTAACAAATAAGGCGTTTCAGTGACACAACACGTTCTGTATAGTGTATGATTTCTTTCTTTCTCTTTCTCTTTTTTTTTTTTTTTAACTTCAGACCATGTCTGCTAAGGAAAAGGGGAAGTTTGAAGACATGGCAAAAGTAGATAAAGTTCGCTATGAAAGAGAAATGAAGACCTATATCCCACCCAAAGGAGAGTCCAAGAAGAAGTTTAAGGATCCAAATGCACCAAAGAGGCCACCGTAAGTTCAGTAATAATTCATGAGAAGTAAAGTTAAGGTGGCCAAACGCATTATGCATTTTATTAAAGGTTATTTTATAACAGTTTAAATGCACACATAAACCCTAAAGACACTACAACGTGTTAACAATGCACATTACATCATGAAAAAAAAGTAAATCAGTGCTGCTAGCAAGAAAAAAAAAGTTATAGATACAATATGGTATCAAACACATATCTAAACAATTGACGTCCCAGGCTATCAGTAAGCAACTAATCACTGATAATTTAGTATTGCACATGGGGGCAGCCATGTGGGCACTTTAAGGCACCAAATCTCACTCAAGGGGAGGGGCTTAGATTAAAGTAAACCTGAACTCTTGCACAGGACAAAAGGAAAACCGAGAAAAATGCACATTGTATGTATTTAGAGAGTTTAGCCTGTTTAAATGGACACTATTAACATTTTTTTTTCAATTGATAGGAATACTTTGGAAAGTGCTGCTGAGTACTGGTGTATACATTTGAATGCTTATCTCTTTGTTTACTGTTATCAGATTCCTTACTTCTGTGTAGCCAAAACTGATGCTGAGTGAACCATGAGGGGAGGGGTATTCCCTCACAATACATTTGTTAGCCCTGTGTGTGAGAGAAAGCTTGCAGAGAGCAGAGGAAATGTATCTTATGTGCAACATAATCATTTTTAATAGTGTGAAATCTGACACCAGAAGCATTTAATATAACTCTGCTTCAATATTACACTGTTCTTAGCATGTCAGACTGCAGAGATGCACCTATGCAAATGAGACATTCCAAACGCAGCTAAAATCTACACACAGTGAATTACAGCTTTTGCCTCTGATATTTAACATGAGAAGTAAGAAAATGTTTACACAGCTACTTGGACATTATCTGTACATTGTCGTTTTAAAACACTTAGTTCGATAGTTCCTTTTTATTCTCTCTCATTTGTGTCTAATCACAAGTTGTAATTTGATCTCCCCCTTGTCACGTGACTGCCACGACAGAGATGGCAGATGAGCTCATTTGAAAACACAGGCTGTTAACAATATGTCTGCTTCCATGAATCAAGAAGTACACACTGCAGATTTATTTTAGGATTTGTATCAGCTGTAACAAAGAAATGTTTTTTGTATTAAAGGTTATTATGCTGACGCATATCTTTTATAGCAGAGAGAGTGTTCTGAGTTCAGGTCCACTTTTTAACACATGGTAGAACCAATGGCCCAATCCATACTATGTTTTAAATATCTTTTCAGTTCAAGAATTACAATATTCCTGATTGACAAGTGTGCAGTCCCCCGTTCCCCCCCGTCCGCCCCCAATCTAAAATTAATCATTTTTTACTCCTCACATCTGAATGCATTTCTAGGGATAATTGTGCTTTGTCAGCAAATTTTATTTCTGGGATTTTTTTTTTCCCATTTAACATGACTTGCATCTTCTCTTTCTGTTACAGATCAGCTTTCTTCTTGTTCTCTTCTGAATTCCGTCCTAAAATCAAAGGTGAGCATCCAGGCCTGACCATTGGAGATGTGGCAAAGAAACTTGGAGAGATGTGGAATAACACCGCATCGGAAGACAAGGTGCCTTTTGAAAAGAAAGCTGCCAAGCTGAAGGAGAAATACGAAAAGGTACATTTCCTCACGTATACTAGGCTCTTCAAGCGGCCCACTTGAATTAGAATAACAATGCAGTTATTCTAATTATAATATTAATATTCTAATATATGCAGAATGTAAAGGAAAACTGTGGCCTTTTTAAAACAAAAAGTTAGATACTCGCCTAAGAGAAGGGAAGGCTCTGGATCCCTTAGAGCCTTCCCGTTGCTCTCTGCGTCCCCTCGTTCCACTGTCGAGCCCCTGTTGAAATCTCCCGACAGCTGTGTCTCCAAGTACTTCTGAAAATAAGTGGCTTTGTACTGTGCATGGACAAGTTCGCAATTGTGCAGTATGGAGCCACTCTTCAACATTAACCCCCTTGGTGGTACGCAGTTTTTGAGGCTGCGTCCGCCGGGAGGTTTTGTTTTTTTTTTTTGTCCAAAATTTGTTTTTAAACGCTTTAGCTAGCATTTCGCTAGCTAAGCGTATGTCCAAAGTTGCTCCGGTCCGTCCTCCCATGCCCGCCGATCGCCGCCGGCTATACGTACCTTGCTGCGATTCCACGAAAAGCGCAGTTTCCCGATCTGCTTCCATCAATGCTATGGCGACGATCGGAGATGACGTCATCCGCAATACAGATCGCCGTCATCGCAAAGCCTGGAGCTGATTGGGCAGCTGCGCCGGTGTGGGAACTCCTGGGGGTTATGTATACCGGAAGCTATCGCGGGGGACCGGAGCAACTTTGAGCATACGTTTAGCTAGCTAAAGCGTATGGGCACCATTTAAAAAAGAAAAAAAAAAAAACGTCCTGGGGCCATGTGATCCTCCGCGGCGGCTACCCAGTGTGTAGTACGGGGTTACCGCTAAGGTTAAATTCAGAATCTGGAATGCGGGACGCGGCAGAGGAAGAGGGCAGGAAGAGAGGCTCTTCTCTTAGGTATCTGTTTTTGTTTTGTTTAAGTTACAGTTGACCTTTAGTGTACAGATACTAAACTTTTTATGATTGTTTCGATGTGCGTAATCCCTGTACAGTGAAATGTTCTATAAAGTAGCAGGATGTCTTTATGGGTAGTACAAAAGCAAAATTCAAACCAGCACAACCATAGGCGATCTCGCCATCATCTGAAAATGATCATGGTGTTTACCAGTCAGAAGGTGTGAAACTTCATGTAGCTCTATGATGCAGTTTTTCAGTAGAATAGTTCCTGTTTTCACCAAGGTTTCAAAGCATATTCTAAGCAAGGGAAAACAAGATTCAGAGTTTAATTGCAAAAAAGGGGGGGGGGGGGGGAGACATGTCTGAGTTCTCTGCAGGAGGCATCATGAAAACACTCCTTAGTTTTTGGCCAGTCTTGCCACATCTGTATAGTATCAGGGCCTACCTGAGTAACATGTGCAAACTCTAGTTAATCTGTAGACTTTCATACTACAGATTAAGATTTTGCAACTGGAGTGCTAAGTGTTTGGCTAGCTGGACACTATAAACATCTTTAGTTATAACTTGTCTTTTTTTGAGGGGTCACGCAAATAGTAGTTAGTGATCCTTGCTGTGTCACTGTGCGGTATACCATTGACAATATTGGTGCATAAGTACCTCTTAGAGAGTAAGGAATTTGAACTTTAAAATGTAATGGAGGCATGGTAGCCTAAATAAGGAGACAGCATGCTTAGCTGGAACTAGAAAATGTTGCCCATAGTAACTACAGTAGTTGCATGCCATCCTGCGGAAGAAGTGATTGTGTTATTTACAGACATGAGAACAGAATATAGATCTTATCTCTGATTTCTTGGCATGGTGCTCTCCTGGCTCTCCTTGTACTTACCATTTTTGTCATTTAAGATTGTGCCTTCCTGTTCTTTTCCTACCATCTTTACTGGAGTACCCTAGTGGTCAGTCCTTGGCTTTGTACTGTTCTGTATTTGTATCCTGTCCATTCCCTCATTAGTTCCGACTGAAAATGATGGTGAATGTGCACATAAGGTCTTTCCCACTCCAAACATCATTCCATGTAATGCTACTGAGTGTTTCTTGGAAATGTACTATTATAGCTGAGTGACAAGTAGTAGCAATACTTCATTTGAAATGCTACTTTGAATAAAAATTGTTATATTACAAATAAAAATTGCTACCAACCTATAAAACCTTAGTATACGAATCGTGTCTCAGGATTAATACTTACCTGGAGTTTCCTTCCACCCCCTTCAGGTAATGGCTGTGACAAAGTCGCTCTTCATCGTGCATGCCTGGCCATGTGCACACTTCCGCATCTGGGAGTGTACTGCGCCTGCACAGTTATATTGCTCAGGCGCAGAGCGTGACGGAGTCGCGCAGCCACGCAAGCGCGGCTGCGAGAGTACTAGGCTGTCCAGCAGGGGACCGGAGCTGCTCAGGGAGACGGCGAGGGACCCAACAGCCTGAATGGGGCTGGAGGAAACCCCAGGTAAGTATAACTCCTGAGACACATTTTGTCTCAACCCGAAACGAACCCTCGGATATAAAAACAAAAAAACATACTTCACTAAATAGAGGGATGCCTCTGGATCCTACAGAGGCTTCCCATGCCACCGCCAAGTGAGGACCCCCTGAAGATTGTCGACAGGAACATCGGGGATGCACTTCTTTTCAGGCACAAGTGCAGCTATACTGTACAGTAAGCCAGAGCCTGCACGAGTAACTGGATGCACAGAGTAGAAGCTTATTAATAATTTTCAACAGGATTGATCCAAGTTGGGCCCTCCCATATTCGGTTTGTTAGGAGTCCTGTGGTATAACTGCTTTACATCTTTGTAAGCAAATTGAAATACGGTTTACCATTGAAAATGTAAAGCTAAACTGAGGGAAATTTCCAAGCAAGAGCAGTGTCCTTTTTAAAACAGTCCCTTAAAACTCACCCTTTCACTTTTGTCTACCAGTTATCATATATAAAATGAATCTATTCTACCTTCAGACATGATGTACAGGGGAGTTTAGAAAAAAATGTTTCATGTGACTGGATAGTTAATTCACTTGTTGATTGGAGCCCTATTGCTAATTTTGAAGAAGGGAGTTGATAAGAGTTGGACCACAGTACACCCCCCATGTTCTTATGTCTGTAATGTAATACTTTGGATCTGTGCAGAAGGTGGCACTGTCTGATCAGGATTATTTCCTTCTAGAGACATGTTGTTGAATAGAAAGGCATGCGGTCTGTCTTCCTATTGCGTATCTGCTGTTCTGTCTTGGACATGTCAAACTGCTGTTTACTGTCTTTTACATGTCTCTTATTATCATTTCATAGGATGTTGCAGCATATCGGGCCAAGGGGAAACCCGAGCCAGCCAAAAAGGCACCTGCCAAGCCTGAAAAGAGTAAGAAAATGGAAGATGACGACGACGATGAGGATGAAGACGAAGAAGATGAGGATGAAGACGAAGAAGATGATGAGGAAGATGATGAATAAGCCTCTCCAGGAGCAGTTTTGTCTATATAGCATTTAAACCCCCTGTACACAGCTCTCATATTATTATTTTTTCTTTTTTTTTAAAGGAGAAAAAAACAAATCCAGATATAAGGATGTGTAAGATTTGTTTTTAATCTGTACAGTGCCCTCCCTGCCCTTATTTTTTTTTCTTTCTTTTGTATTGTTAACACACTACCAAGCGTATCATTAGATGGCCCTGTCTTTTAAGTGGTTTTCAATTACCACTAACCTTGCCTCGTACGTTAAGGGGGTTGTAAATTGGCATGGAAATTTTCAGCAGGTTCGTGTTGGTGCACAGCACAATTTAGTTTATATGGGGATGTAGTTCATTTTTCATCTTCAGTTGTTTTAGCATCATTATTGTTGTTCTGTTTAACTGAATACCACTCTGTAATTGCAAGGAAAAAAATTGCAACTGTTTTGTTGACATTCTGATTGCTTCTAAGTAAATACAATTTTTTTTTATTACCGGTGTTGATTATTCTGAAGTTCGCTTTGAATACTGTTTGCTTGCTTACTCATGCTGCATGTGCGCAAGTTCTTATCAGCAAAGGATATTATGAGGGTCACGTGGAAAGTGAAGACCATTTTCATTTAATTAATTCAGCAAACCATTTTATTTTAGACCTGGGCCCCATATCCTTTCTTGAGCTTTTTCTTTCTCTAGGAGATTTTTTTTTTTTTTCTCCAAACCTTACCAATAAAGTAAAAGTGCGCACACACACACCGAACTGGTAACAAGCAGCTTGTCGGCAACTAACGGTAGCAGTGTCCCTTCCCAGCTCTATTTGGGCATCTCTTCTGCTCCTCTGTGCTCTGTAGAGACACACAGAGCTAGAACTGTGATCCCCAGGGGACATGTCAGTGCCCCCCAATCTCCTCTCTTCCAACTCTCCCCCCCCCCCCCCCCCCAGTGATTTCGGTACACAGGACTGGCAGTAATTGCAGCTTCCTGATGAATTGTCCAGCCCCCCAGAGGGTTGCATTTATTTATTTTTTTTAAAGATCCACCCTGGGTTTGTTTTTAATGCTCCTCCCATGCAAGAAAATACTCAAAGTAAGTTTGATATTACTGGTTTCTTTTTCAATTAAGTGCTGAAAAGTTATTCCTCCTCATTCTTTAGTCTACTTCGACTCCTTGTGACCGTATGTATTTTTGCACGCCAGGGTCCATATGCAATTCACTTTTTCACCTGAGTTTACTCCTAGGAGATAATTTTTCATCTTTGATTTTAAAAAAACTTTCCAGCACTTTTCAACTAAAAAAAGTAGGTGAAAAAAGTACTGTCAGAATTATTTTGAGTATGGCATTTTCTTGGCAAGATTAAAAATATCACCTAGGTCCTAGGAGAAAACTCAGAAGAAAAGGTGAATTGCATATGTGCCCAGATGTCTTGTCAATCACTGCTTTCAGCTGCTGCATAGGCATCTTCATAGCTCTACATATGCGGTCTATCCATCTTGGCCTCTGTCGTTGTCTTCTTCTTTTACCCTCAATTTTTCCAAGCATCAAGGATTTCTCTAAAGAATCCATTCTTCTCAATATGTGACCAGAGTCCCCTTCTGGATCATTACCTTGCCGTGGTGAAGGGGCTTGAGTATTTCAATGAAGCAATGAGCTATATCGTGTAGGGCTACCCAGGACGAGCAGGTCATTGCAGAGAGATCAGACTAAATATGATCTACTAGACCAGTTGGTGGCAGCGGACTCCAACTTCTGCCATAATGTGCTTAATGAATGGTGGGCTTTAGACTACAATAGGTATACTGGATTATGACTGTGGTAGGGATTACATTGTGAGCTTTTGTGGAACAGTTGGTGACATGACTAGGGACTAGTTGAATCTCTTCATCCTAACATTGAACCTGTAGCCCATGGTTGGAGGGTAAAGGGGAAAAAAAAGGTCCTCCATAAAGTTTTGGTGTGTGCTGAATGCAACAAGTAATACGGTTACAACAAGACTGCCCCACCAGGATATTGGTTCCGTGCAGCCAGTGGTGCATACAGCATTGAACTGAAGTATTAAATACTGACACAGTACAGGGAGAAGCTCCCTGATCAGCGAACGTTTAAATAAATGTATCAAATTACTGTACTTGGTCAGAAACCAACACGCTGGTCACTTCCTCCACCAGACACTGACATTGCTATAGCCTGCAATCCTCTCCTATTGACTCAGTCTGCACATTCAGCACATTAAGAGATGCACCTGTCTCTTTAAGCACTTTTATTAGGACATTCAGCCATAGATAAACAGTTCTGACAAGTAGAAGAAGTACATCAAACCTGATTGGAAGAGGATGGAAGAATAAGTGAGCGTTAATGGGTGCACTGATTTTTGCACAAGGTTATGTTCAGCGCTATGGATGCGTGGTTTTCAGAATGTCACTATTTGATGCACTTGATGTACTACTTTGATAACGCTATGTTTATTTCACTTATTTTCACATTGTATGTAAAAATGTTGCAGGCACACAGCACGCATTCCCAGCGCTACCACACAGGGTTAACGTAGATTCCTCGAGTCTGCCCCTTCACCCCCAACCTTTCCCAATAAGCACTACAGCCAATGAGACGGCACCGGGTGGGCGTGGCTTGAAGGTCCTATGAAAGAAGCCGCACTGCGCTGTCTCTCTAAGGACACGCGCGCGTGAGCAAGCGCTGGGCTGGCGTGAAACGGCTGCAGTGCCGTCCTGTTCATCCCCTGGTCACCTTTTCCCTGCACACCATCACATCCTCTTCCAATCAGGTTTGATGTACTTCTACTTGTCAGAACTGGCTGAATGTCCTAATAAAAGCGCTTAAAGTGAATGAGAACCACATTTAAACAGGTTCAGCACCCAACACTTGGGTAAGTTGTGCCACCCCAATCCTGTATGATTGCATTCAAATGAATGGGTGTGTTTAACATTGCACGGTTACCGTTGATTGCGCAAATGTGGCGTTCCGATCCAGATTGTCCCTGTCGTTTCAGCTGACCCTAGAAGCCTCCAGCTGCGTACAGGGTCGATTCACCGTGCGGCTTCATGTTCCCTTGCGGGGATGAAAACCACTGACCGCGGATGGACACCGCCGATCGCTGCAGAAAAGCCCCCAAATAAGACGCTGCCAGACCAGATGAGCAGGGAAGCCGCCCGTCTGAACCGGCCCTAAGGGTCTGTCACTCTGAATGCAGCGCAACAGAAATGATCAACATAGGAAAAATACAGTCATTAGCAAGTCTTATAAATGTTATAGAACACCATATAAACTTCATCCTGAGCAGAGAATATTTATCTTATAAACCGCTTTCCTGCTTGCTTGACATTAGAGAGAATGGCTTCAATTCATCAAGCATTACCGCATTCGGTAATGCTGAAAACAGCTGACTTTACGGGGCACTTAGTAAAATGTTAATTCTTCAAAGCAGTTACTGCATGAGAAGCAGACATTCCTGTGCAGAGAGATAAATTACCGACTTGTTAAGTGATTACCTCAACACATGTCAGTAAAATGTCAGCAAATGTCAATTCATCAAGCTCACAGCATTCGATAACGTGCAGTGTTTATCTCCAGCTCTCCCCTATCGATAAGGAGCTTGGAATGCCTTCTCGGTGTGTGACAGGACCATAGAAACCTCCCCTGTCCCCTGCAAGTGCTGCTGATAGGTTGGCCAGGCTTCTCGGGTGGAACAGACCCCCCCAGGCAGCCAGGGGAGAGAAAAGAATTAAAGTTATTTGCCAGGCACCCTTCTTTTCTAGGCACCCTTCGGTAGTGTAACCCCTTGAGTGCCTGTTTAAATATGCAGGGATGCAAGTGGGAGCTCGTGGCAAAATGGCCTAAGCAGGGAATGTGTAATGTTTCTCAGCAGTTCATCTAAGCTGTGGCAAGTAAATAGAAACTTAAAGGATACCACAACTGACATGTGGCATGATGAGATAGACATGGGTATGTACAGTGCCTAGCACACAAATAACTATGCTGTGTTCCTTTTTTTCTTTCTCTGCCTGAAAGAGGTAAATATCAGGTATGTAAGTGGCTGACTCAGTCCTGACTCAGACAGGAAGTGACTACAGTGTGACCTTCACTAATAAGAAAGTCCAACTATAAAACACTTTCCTAGAAGAAAATGGCTTCTGAGAGCAAGAAAGAGATAAAAAAGGGGGAAATTCTTATCAGTGAGGGTCACACTGTAGTCACTTCCTGTCTGAGTCAGGACTGAGTCAGCCACTTACATACCTGATATTTACCTCTTTCAGGCAGAGAAAGAAAAAAAGGAACACAGCATAGTTATTTGTGTGCTAGGCACTGTACATACCCATGTCTATCTCATTATGCCACATGTCAGTTGTGGTATCCTTTAAGACTAATGAGACAGATTCAGCAAGAGCAGAGGCAGCACAACAAATATAAAAGGCACATGTATAGGGATGTCGGTGCTGCCTCTTTCCTATTGTAATGCCCTCACTGCATGGACCTCTTCGGTAACTTACCGAACATCTACCACATGTGTGAAAATATTGATGAATTAGCACAGTGAAGTGTAAAATACCGAATGCGGTATTTTAAGGACTGGGATTTTGTTATCGAACACCCTTTGATGAATTGAAGCCAATGTGTCATTCCTTAAAGGATACCTGAAGTGACATGATGAGATAGTTTGTGCAGTGCCTAGCACACAAATAACTGCTATGTTCCTTTTTTCTTTCTTTGCCTGAAAGAGTTAAATATCAGGTATGTAAGTGGCTGACTCAGTCCTGACTGACAGGAAGTGCCTATAGTGTGACCTTCACTGATAAGAAATTCTCCTTTTTACCTCTTTCTTGCCTTAAGAAGCCATTTCCTGCTAGGAAAGTGTTTTATAGTTGGAATTTCTTATTAGTGAGGGTCACACTGTAGTCACTTCCTGTCTGAGTCAGGACTGAGTCAGCCACTTACATACCTGATATTCAACTCTTTCAGGCAGAGAAAGAAAAAAAGGAACACAGCATAGTTATCTGTGTGCTAGGCACTGTATATACACATGTCTAACTCATCATGTCACTTCGGGTATCCTTTAAGCTAATGAACCTATCTGTTGGAGGACTGTGGCTTCCAGGCTGTCTGCTACGTAGGTCCAGGGCAGTCAAAACAGTATGCAGCTAGTAGTGAATATTACAATGGCAGTTTCCATCAATACAGGAATCGTATGAAATAAAATGAGAAATGGAATAACCGGTTTATGATTTTTGAGCGAACTGGGTGCTTAGCAGTAGTAATAAATACAATAGCTCTTGCATTACATCTGCAATAGATTTGCTTTGCAAGTGCATCAGCTTGCCTTTTTTTTTTCTCATTTTGTGTCTGCACTGCTAAGTGCCTATTCAGGCGAGAAGCTTTCTATACAGTTCCTGTCTATTTCAGGCAAACCATCTGGGCAGTATAGCGCACAACTCCAACTGCCAAACGTAATAATGAAATTTAAGGGAAATTCCATACATCATTTAATGAAAGCAAGCCTCAGTTAATGTAAATGACTTATCCAACATAAATGTAATTACATGTACACAGTTATCTGTCTGCCCATCAAAGTTCATCAAAAAACAAAATGTAACCCCTGTGTAGTGTTCAGTTATAGAGACCTGCCCAGTGTGGCTCAATGCCACTGTTTCCTATGCTGTCCCTGCAAAATGTGTCTTGGTCTGAGTGATGTTCAGCCTAGGCTGTTTAGCTATGTGGAATTCCCTGACCCCTCCCCCCAGCATCCTGGAGAGGTACAGTGCCACCACCTGCTTCACAGTATGGATGGTATTGGCCTGGCGATGAGTGTTGCCTGGTTTCCTCCAAACATGACACCTGGCATGTTTGGAGAATTTTGTTTCTTATGGTCTGAGAGTCCTTCAGGTGTCATTTGGCAAACTCCAGGTGGTCTGACTTGCCTTTTTACTAAGGAGTGGCTTCTATCTGGCCAATCTACTATACAGACCTGATTGGTGGATTGCTGCAGAGATGGTTGTCCTTTTGACAAAAAATGGGTTGACATCTTCTGCGTGTGCACCCGCTGGGCGTGTTCGCATGTGGGTGCACGCCAACCCTTCTAGGGTAGACAATCCTTAGAGGCTCCCAATAGGACCATGGAGAAGACCGGACCTGCGGCGAGGGACACAAGTTACTTCTAGCGGCTGGTAGAAGCCCCAGTAAGTAGAACTACATTTATTTTGTCACCTCTGGAAATCCTTTAAAGGACTACCGAGACGAACAATTATAATCTATTTTTACTCACCTGGGGCTTCTTCCAGCCCCTAGCAGCCGTCTCAGTCCTTTGCCGCAGCCCTGGTCCTCCGCATTGTCCTGGCCTCTGCCAGTAATGATTGACAACCAGCCGGCGGCTTGTCTCTTCTGCAGCAGTAGTGCGCAGGCACAGTACACGCCAGATGACGTGGATGCTCGAGATACCAATCTGTATAGGTGGCCAGCGGGACACCGATTCATGGCAAAAGCTGTGAATATATACATGTGCTTTCTCCATTTTTTATTTTTTTTTTATAAATTTGCGAAAGTCTTGAGTAAACTTCTTTTTATGTCATTATGGGGTGTTGTGTAGAATTCTGAGGAAAAAAAATGAATCTCACTAATACTATAAATGCAAAAGTTTGGATGTTTGTTACTCAATCACGCAACAATGGCTGAACGGATTTGAATGAAATTAAGCACATACATACATTACCTGAAATAACATACAGGATACTTTTTTAAGTGGGCGGAGACAAATACAAATTTCACTGGGAAACTGTAAACTGCAGCCATTCTTACACTGTTAATGGTAGGGTTCTTAAACTTTTGACGCACAGTTGGTCACTTGGTGACTGGGATTAATATTCAGAAAAGTGGGTGGAGCCTACAAAAGCCAATCAAAATTCACCTATTGATTTTCAAGGGGAATATTTAATTCCTGCCATTCTTGCACTGTTAATGGCATAAGCCTCAAACCTAGTTCAGTTGGCCATTAGGTGATTGGGGTTCAAATTTGGAAAGGGGGGTGGAGCCACAGCCAATCAGATTTCTTTCATTTCAATGCAAATTATTGATGCCAAAGACCGCAAAGCTCACAAACTAGGTCATTGAGTAATTGTGTGTTAGGGTTAGAAAAAGTGGGCGGAGCCAACACCAGCCAAATACATACCCGGGCCATCAGCTACTTTTGGAATAAGGCTGCAACAACAAAATGTGGAAAAAGTGATGCACTGTGAACGCTTTCCGAAAGAATTATTTGCACTGGCTTCGAAACTCACTAAACTAACATCCTGCACAGCTGCACCTGACAAGACTAATGCCTTGAACACACCATGCAATTTCTCGTCAGATCAACGTGTTAAATTGATAATTTCTGACAGGTCCTATCAGATTTCCGATTATTTTTCTGATCACTTCTGTACAAAATGATTCGGAAACCTGATTGAACCTGTTGGAAATGATCATTTGGACCTGTCGATCTGACGGGAAATTGCATGGCGTGTACCAGGCATAATGATGTCGCCATTTGTGATACATTTCAGAATGTATTCAGACATATTTTACAATGATAAAAACACGGATTAAATAATTTATATTGTAAAAAAATAAAATGTGTTCATCATATTATTTTCACTACAGTTCCTCAATAAGGCAATAGTGTACAGATACTCTATTACTTACAAACAAGTTAGAAACTTTCATATATACAAACAAAGCTGACCTCATCATGTACAAAATGTACTGTTTTTGTTACTACGTATTTTTGTTATTACATGCTACAGTATTGTATAAACTGTTGTAAATTCCTTAACCACTTACAGACCTCGTACAGTGAAAGTGTAAGTGAAGGGAAAAAAGTGCCCCTCGGGGGATACTTACCTTGGGAGTGGGAAGCTTCTGGATCCAAGAGCCTTCCGCCATCCTCCTCCGCATGCGTGATCAAGCGCTGGGCTTAACTACACTGGCTCTCACGTCTCTGCTGCTCTAATGAAAGCCACTGATCAGGCACCAGTTGCTTAGTTTAGTACAGTATTTACATGGGAGATCTGACTCCTGCATTACCTCACTCAGGAATTGAGATCATTCCTTAGGCACAAGGCAGGATCTACCTGCACATAACCAGGCAGTGTTCTACTTCAAGTATAAAGAATTAGTTGCTGAAATGTCCACTGCCATTCATTGCTAGGCCTATTTGACACTGGAGGCTTATGGCCCATACTCACAGGCTACAATTGTCGCCGCAACACGCGGCGCGCGCGTGTTGCGGCAACAGTTCGCCCGTGAGTATGCGCCGTCGCACGGGCGCGCACCCCGAACTGTCGCCCGTCGCTGATGTCGCCAGGCGATTGAAACTTTCAATCGCCTGGCGACAGTCGCCGCCGCAACTCCGCCGCAACTGTCGCTAGTCCGCGTGAGTACGCGGACTAGCGACAGCAACCTCCATTGAGGTATGCGGAACTTCCGGCGGGGGGAGGAGGAACGTCGGCTACAGCTTCCGTCGCGCCGCTGGTCCCTCTTCCGCGTGTGTACGCGGAGGGACCTGGCGAGGAGCTGTCGCCGGCCTGTCGCCCATACGCTCACGTGTGCTGGCGACAGGCCACTTTTGCAGCCCGTGAGTACGGGCCATAAGGCTGTATTCACAGTGGGACGTTGTGTTTTAATGCAATGTTAAAGTCGCAACGTGTCTGCTTTAAAAGGTAAGCAGTGAGTTACCACAAAGATTTTTTTAATGCGACTTCAACGTCGCACTGTGAGCAGTCCATAGGATTAGCATTGCAGTGCGGTAAGCTGAGTTGGAAGACTTTATAACGTGCGACCATAACGTCCCACTGTGAATGCGACCTAAAAGGTGGTGAATTCACCACCTGACAGCTGCTCCCTTTCACTTTGTTTAGGTATGGTGTCCTGCAGCTAAACTGCATCCAGAATGCACAAGCCATTGTTTTCAATGCAAAACACCTACAGTATAATCACGCCCTGGGAAACTTCATTTGATGTCCCAGGGACGCGATAATTAGTTAATGGCAGCGCGCGGCCAGTTACCATTACAGCCGGTTAGCGGGGACATCAATGAATGGGAATGCACTTCCCATTCGTTAATCTAAGTCCCCGATCATAGCCGGCCTTTGATTTGATATGAGCGACTGGAGCGGTCGTTCAGGGCGCCAGCTTCCAAGGGGGCGCCTATAGCTGATTGCCTATACTGAGGGCACCTATAGCTGGCTACCTTTACTGAGGGCTCCAACACCTGGCTACCTATACTGGAGGCACCTACGCCTGGCTACCTATACTGGAGGCACCTACGCATGGCTACCTATTGGGGGGATGGAGACCTTCAACTGACTTCCAATACTGGGGGCACCTATTTTTGGCAACCTATATTGAGGGCACCTACACATGAAATCCTATACTGGGGCACCTATACCGGGCTACCTACCTATACTGAGTCTGAGGGCGTTTTGGTGGGGGGGCGCCCTGCGGCTATAACGCTTGGTGCAAATTGTCGGTGCTGTGCTTTCATTCTAAATGTGGGGGGGGGGGGGGGGGGGGGAAGGAGGCTAACTGTCCCACTGATTGTTTTTATTAATATTCCTGAAAGGTTCTAGCCTTTATTTTTAAGTGTATTCAGGATAATGCACTCTTTCCATCCATTCGTGGTTATTAATAGTATTTTTTCTATTATACATATGTGACGTGTCACAGAGATCTGAGCATTTGTGTCACAACGTCAAAAAGGTTGGGAACCACTGTTCTAGGAGATATCTCAGGAGAAAAGGGGAATTGCATATGGGCCTGTGTGTGTGTATATGTGCGTGTGTGTATATGCACATGGGAAGAGGATGAGGGGGGCACAAAAATCAGGTTTCGCTCAGGTCGCTGTGAAACCTAAGGCCGGCCCTATCCCCGATTCAATGAATGCCGGAGTCTATGAGAGGTCTGCATTCATTGTATCTTCCTGTTGTTACTGTGCCATTACTTCCGATTCACCTCCTTATGTACAAATCGGAAATCATGACTGAGGACATCTTGTGGCCAAATAGTAAAACTACATCAAAAAGCATTTTATTCAATAAAAATACTTATATTTACATGTAAAATTAACAATTTCCCTCCCACACTCCCCCATAGTACCCACACACATATATATATATATATATATATATATATATATATATATATATATATATATATATATATATATATATATATATCCAAATAAAATATTGGCACCATAGATTGTACTAGGGAAATACTTTAAACGTTTCAATAACTAGGACAAATGGGCAAATAAAATGTGTTAGTTTTATCTACAATAGAACGTTTTATTTTAACACTATAATGGCCGAAAACTGAGAAATAATTACTTTTTTCCATTTTTTTCTTATTATTCCAATTAAAATGTGTTTAGAATAAAATAATTCTTAGCATAATGTACCTCCCAAAGAAAGCTTAATTGGTGGTGAAAAAACAAGATATAGATCAAGTCGTTGTGATTAGTTGTGATTAAGTTATTGGCGAAAGAATGGAAGGAGCGCTGACAGGTGAAAATTGCTCTGGTCCTAAAGGGGTAAAAACCCTCAGTGGTCAAGTGGTTAAAGCAAACCTGAAGCGAAAATAAACATATTAAATAGTTGTATGTGTAGTACAGCTAAGAAATAGCTCATTAGTAGCTAAGAAAATAGTTTCATATTGTTTTCCAGTATAGGGAGAGTTAAAAAAAATCTTCAGTTCTCTATGCAAAAGAGCTTCTCTGAGCCATTCGCCCCACTGGGTTGAATACAGTCCTGTTATCTGAAGCACAAACAGCCAAGAAACAGTGAGAGACAAAAGGTTTTACTGTAGGAAAGTTAAAAGGATCATTATTTCTCCTTTGTTTTATAGCTTAACCCCCTCCCGACCACCTAACGGCAGTCAGTGTCGGGAGGGTGGCAGCCCCAGGACCACCTAACGTTGAAAGGCGTCAAGTCCTGGGGCGGGCGGGGGAGGGGGAAATTGACACATTTATTAGAAAAAATTAAACATCCCAGCAGCGATTAGAGCCCACTAACAGAAAGCTGTTGGTGGGCAGAAAAAGGGGGTGGGGAATCATTTGTGCGCGTTGTATGGCTCTGCAGCAAGCTTTTAAAGCTGCAGTGCATGTCATTGTAAAAAATAGCCTGGTCACTAGGGGGGTGTAAGCCTGTGGTCCTGAAATGGTTAAAAGAAAAAGTGTGCTGCAACTGTGACGGTATTATGCAATGTTATAAAAAAAAAAAAGAAAAGCTAATGTAACTGAAAATAAAAATTTGAGACTATTTTCTTTGCTACTATTGTACTATTTATTATCTGTACTACACATGCAAGTCATTATATCGTGTGTGTGTTTTCACACATAAACATGTTATAATATACAGGACATTGCAGCGTGTAACTTTAAGGCAGTCTGGTTGTGCCCCTAGTATAATGTGTTGCCAGCCTTGCAGGGATGAACTGTTGAGAGCTGGCATTGTGGGACTGGCTTTGTAAGGGCTCTTTCACATCAGACAACGCGAACAGGAGCCGTTCTCCTGCACGCGTTGTCTGCCTGCGGCGTCTCATCGGGTATCTGCGGTGCAACGTAATCAGCGGCGGTAGCTGGTAATTAAACCCGATGGAAAACGCCGGCTCGCGGGTGCGTTGGAGGAAAAACTGTGCCCGGGTGCGTCGGAACCGCAACGCATCGAAACGCAGCGTCGAGTGTGAAAGGTAAAATGAAAGTCTATGGACTTTCATCTTACCTTGGTTAACGCAAACGGCTGCCGTTTGCGTTAACGCACAAAGTCTGCCCTAATGTGAAAGAGTCCTAAGGGATAGACACAGCTCTGGTCTTTGTGTATTGTTAGCATCCATTTCTTTTCCTGCCAGAAGTTTTTCTAACAAATCCCTTAATAATAATAGAAAGTTTGTGTGGATATTCTTTATACAGACAGATAATGAAATGTTCGGATGTGTTTTATTACAACAGACGCTTTGCCTTTCTTTTATGGAAACTTGTTACCGCAGTAACAGTAAATTAAGCTATACTTTCTGTCTATGGAGCCAGCATTTGCTTCTCAGCAAGCTCATTAACTTGTACTTTGGTACTCAGTACTTTTCCTTAATTGTTTCACTGGGTGAGGCAAGCTGTGTGAACTTGTGTCCTGTGAAAAGAAGTAAAAGATCTTGTTAGAAACCAAAAAACCAAAAACATATAAACCAGAGAAAAAACACATTTATAATGCGTTGTTTACAAAAGCTAAAATGTGCTATATGTTTCTATAGAAATTGCATACTTACCTGCAATAAGCCTTCTTTCCTTCTTAGCTCCACCCTCTTATTTCCACTAAACCCAGCCTCCTCTCACATGACCACACTCGTGGCTTGCCAACTTATTACATACAGTATGATGACTCATGCCCTTTGCAATAGTGCAGAAGATGTGTGGAAGTGCCCATTGGCCTGACCCTGGATGTTGCCTCTGATTGGTTAATGTAATGATGCACTCACAGGGGAACACATTGCTCATAGAGGAAGCCACGCAAGAGCCCAGAAGTCAGGTTAGTATTCATGGGAGGACAGTAAAGATTCTCAGATGCAGCCTTAGTATCTGTTAGATTCTTTCCCCTGGGGTGCAAATTGCACTTCCCTGAGGGACCCTGACCAGGTGATAAAAACAGAATTTACACTTACTTGGAGCTTCCTCCAGCCCACCGTAGGCTGCGAGGTCCCTTGGCGTCCTCCTGGCTCCTTTCCTGCTCCTGGCTTTGGTTACAAGACGACTTTGGCCTGAAGTCGTCAGGTCTGCTTTCTGCTTCCGTGGATTGCGTCATTATGCCGGCCGGCTACGCGTCATCACACTGCCTAGCGTGAGAGTCCTGCGCATGCACGTAAATTACCAGCGCACACTACACAGCACTACCGCGCGGCTCATATTAAGCTGTGCTGCTTTAGCAGCGCAGCTTATACATTAACCTCCAAGTTCCTTAATGTAAAATGACAGAGAATTTGGGATTTCATCATCCACAATGAAGACAAATGTGCAAGGAACAATGCTGAAAGCCAATATTGGATAGCTGTGATCTTCTGATCCTTAGAAGGCACTGCATTAAAAAATGGAAACAATGTTTTAGAAGAAACCACTGCATGATTTCAGAACACTTTTTAAAAAAAACATGGTCTGTGAGCACAGTTTGTTGTTGTATCCACACATTTTATTTTACCATGCAAACAAGAAACCATATATAACAAGATGTGGAAAACATTCTCTGGGCCCAACCTCATCTCATTCAAGATGGATTGAAACAAAGGGGAAATCTGTCCTGGGGTTTGCCAAAAAATGTTACATTCTTTTCTTAAAATCGTCAATACTGCAGCACCCCTAAAGAAGAACGAGAAAGATTATCTCTCTTGTTATCAGTACATAGTTCAAAAGTTAGCATTTGTAATTGAATGGAGGTGCATTAATATAGTGCTCAGGATATGGACAGTTTAGACATGTAGGAAGGCCCTATTAAAGGGAATCTGAAGAGAAAATACACTTATGATATAGTGAATTGTATGTGTAGTATTTAGAAGAAACAAAACATTACTAGCAAAGATCATAATCTCATATTGTTTCCAGTACAGGAAGAGTTAAGAAACTTCAGTTGACCCTACATAGGTCAGAGACAGTCCTATTTTCTGAAGCACTTATACAGCAAAGAAACAGTGAGACACAACTCTACAGTAGATAATGTTTTACTGCAGGGGAGTCCAAAGGGTAATTCGTTCTGCTCTGTTTCATAGTTTAAAATACAGTGTGTGGTTAGTAATTGCAAATATGACAAAATGGTGAAATGTTATGAAAAAAACGATATAACTGAATATAAAAATATGAGATTCTTTTTCTTTGCTTCTAATATTCTATTAATTATCTATACTACACATACACTTCCTTATATCATACAGTAGTTCCCCAACCCTGTCCCTGGTGGGCCTTGAGGGCAAGGTTGGGGAACACTGCCTTATACTGCCTTATATCATACTTTTTTTTCCGCTTCAGTGTCACTTTAATGCTCTAATGCTGAGAAGACAAAAATCAGGGAAAAAAATACTAAACCTGGTGCATCCATGTTCTTGTGTACCTTTCCCCAGCTGTCTCTAAGCTACTTTATCTAAGCTACACTTCACTAACCCCTGCTGCCCCACCAGTTACATTACACTTCCCCTGCTGCTCCACCAGTTACACTGCACACTACACTAACCCCTGCTGCCCCACCAGCTAAGCTACACGGAACTGCACTACACTAACCCCTGCTGCCCCACCAGCTAAGCTACACAGAACTGTACTACACTAACCCCTGGTGCCCCACCAGCTAAGCTACACAGAACTGTACTACACTAACCCCTGCTGCCCCACCAGCTAAGCTACAACTTTGGTGTAAGCTGTCACCTGATCCAGCCACTGTGCTCCTCTCCCCCTCGCTCCGGTCATGACGCTGTACACGCACTCCTCTCCTCTTCCGTCTGAAGCTGCTGCCGATATACACTGTGGCCGCTTGCCGCGATACAAGCCCCACTCCTATTTCTTGGTGAGCTCCGTACTTCCTGTTGGTGGTTCTCTCTTACTGCGTGACACCAGCGGCACACATGCGCAGGTCATGTGTGACCATGGTGCACTGCATCGCTTGGGTCACGCAGTAAGAGGGAATCACTAACAGTACGGAGTCCACCAGGAAGTACCAGGACTGGAGTGTGTATAGCAGTAGAAGGCCGCATTGTATAGCTGAAGATGTAGGACAAGAGGAACACATATGCAGCAGGACTGGAGCAAGGGTGAGAGGAGCACATCTGCAACGGCAGGACCGAAGCAAGGGTGAGAGGAGCACACCTGCAACGGCAGGACCAGAGCAAGGGTGAGAGGAGCACATCTGCAACGGCAGGACCGGAGCAAGGGTGAGAGCACATCTGCAGTGGCAGGATCGAAGCAAGGGGGAGAGGCATACGTGTACAGTGGCAGGACCGGAGCGAGAGGGAGAGTAGCGTGTGTACAATAGCAGGACGGGAGCAAGGGGGAGAGGAGTGCGTGTACAGTGGCAGGACTGGGGTGAGGGGAAGAGAAGTGCAGGTACAGTGCCAGGACTGGAGGAAGGGAAAGAGGAGTGCATGTACAGTAGCAGGACTAGAGCGAGGGGAATAGGATCAAGTGTACAGTGGCAGGACTGGAGTGAGGGGGAGAGGAGTGCGTGTACAGCGGCAGGGCTGGAGTGAGGGGAACCGGAGCACGTGTACAGTGGCAGGAAGAACCAGGAGGAGAGGAGCGCGTGCACAGCAGCAGGCAGAGCGAGAGGGAAGAAGAGTGCGTGTACATCGGCAGGAGAGGGGAACATCGGGGGGCAGAACTGGAGAAGAGAGGATCGCATGCACAGCGGCAGGACTGGGGCGAGGGGAAGAGGAGCACGTGTTCAATGGTAGGTCTGGAGCAAGGGGAAGAGGAGAGCGTATAGGGCGTCAGGACTGGAGCGAGGGGAATAGGAGCTCGTGTACAGTGGCAGGACCGGAGCAAGGGGGAGAGAAGTATGTGTACAGCAGCAGGACAGAGCAATGGGGAAGAGGAATGCGTGTACAGCAACAGGACTGGAGCGAGGGGGGATCGCGGAGGACAGCGGAAGACTCTAGGATTAGAGATGGCCCGAACCTCCGATTTTAGGTTCGCGAACCGGGTTCGTGAACCTCCACAAACATTCGCGAACTTGCGAACTTCCGCGAACCGCAATAGATTTCAATGGGGAGGCGAACTTTGAAAACTAGAAACATTTATGCTGGCCACAAAAGTGATGGAAAAGATGTTTCAAGGGGTCTAACATCTAAGTTTTTGCATGGATGAGTGGGATAGACGCCAAAAATCTCGGGGAAAAATCTGGATTTGACGCAAAGCAGCGTTTTAAGGGCAGAAATTACATTGCGTGCTAAATTGGAGGCCTAAAGTGCTTTAAAACATCTTGCATGTGTATACATCAATCAGGGAGTGTAATTAGAGTACTTCTTCACACTAACACACCAAGCTCACTGTGTAACGCACCACAAATAGCTGTTTGTGTTGTGACGGTCGTGCTGGACTGGTGCGCACCATGGCGAGAGTGCAGGCGATATCGGTTTTCAACCCCATATGGTCGCCAGGCTAAGGTAGCTGAATGACAGAACAACAGTGATTGTCCAGCTGATCGAATTTGGTCTGTCCACAATGAAGCAACGACCTTATTATCTTGGGTGTGCCACCCCCCGAGACACTCATATAGCCGGCGGTCATTGCTTCATTGTGATACGCAAGCCCCTTCACCACGGCAAGGTAACGATCACGAATGGGAATTGACACATGTACATGCCTCTTGTTTTGTTGTTGCAGCCGCAGCGCAGCCAGAAAAATTAGGCAGGCATGTACACGCACCAGAAAAATTATTATAGCGGCCGCTGCTAGAATCTGCCTGGAGTCCTGGTGGACCCTGTTGGTGGTGGCGGAGAAGGCAGTCAAGCGGCCTGCAGGCAGAGATGCTGTGTGGGGACCGACTTAGTCTTGGGGCAGGCAGTCACACGGCGTGCAGGCAGAGATGCTGTGTGTGGGGACTGACTTAGTCTTCGAACAGGCCTGAGCGTGCTTTGCAGACCAGGCATCCATGGTCAAATGGACCCTTGACCCAACGCTGTGTGCCAGAGATGTCACCACTTGCATTTCAACATTACAGTACAGTTTAGGTATCGCCTTTTTTGAGAAAAAATTGCGGCCTGGTATCTTCCACTGCGGTGTGGTTTTGCTTTTGTTTGCTGCTTTTCCTCAGGTGGTCATCTCATTGCAGTTTGTGCTTTGTAATCATGTGCCTTCGTAAGGTAGTTGTCCCTACGCGGGTCTTGGTCTTTCCACGGCTCAATTTTTGGTGGCAGAGAGTACAGATGGCATTGCTCTCATCTAAGGCAGACACACAAAAAAAAAATGTCCACACCGCTGAGCCCTGGGGTGATGGCACTTTGGTGGTGGCGACCGACTGAGTGTTAAGTGGGGTGCCAGAATCAGAGCAGGAGGAGGAAGATATGTCACGCTTCGGAAGCTGAGAAAGATGAGGTGTTCTGTGTTAAATAGTCAACTACGTCCTGACAATATTGGGGGTTGATGGCACGTGCTTTCTTCTGAACACTGTACTAGGTAGGTAGGTGCACTGAACAGTGAACAGGTGCAGTGATTGGGATTACAAATGTGCAGCTGCCTGTCACACACACAGGTAGTCACTGAATGTGCTGGGCCTGGAAGCGGCACAGTAGGAATTAAGGTGCCAAAGGCCAGCTGCGACTGACTGACAGGGCTGTATATTATGCAAGTGGGCCACACAAAAAAAAAACTAGATCACAAGAACAACATTAGCACTCAAAAGAGCTGTTGAGGGGTGTTTTTTTTAGCAATAAGAATCAGCAAGGAGCAAGCTAACAAGCCTACAAGAGCCTAACTAAGCTTTCCCTATAGCTCTCTCTGCAGCAGCTCTCCCTTCTCTAATTACTGCAGGCACAAGAGTGAGTCCAATGCCTGACGCTGCCTGCCTTTTATAAGGGGGGGGGGGGGGGGCTCCAGGAAAGAGTGTAGCCTGATTGGTAGAGGGTCAAAGTTGACCCTAATGATGCACTATGGGGGCAATTCGAAATTCCGCAAAAGTTTGCGGTTCTCCGCGATCGCGAACCACAGAGGTTCGCCAGTGAACAGTTCGGGCCATCTCTATTTAGGATCCAGCGGCTTCCCACTCCAAAGGTAAGTACCCCATTTGGGCATCATTTCTTTCTACTCAGGTTCACTTTAAGAGCCAGAAGAGAGAGAAGTAGTGTTGGGCGAACACCTAGATGTTCGGGTTCTCGAACGTTCGCCGAACATCGCCGCGATGTTCGGGAGTTCGCGCCGAACTCCGAACATAATGGAAGTCAATGGGGACCAGAACTTTCGTGCTTTGTAAAGCTTCCAAATTTGCAGGGTATGTGCACCTTGGGAGTGGGTACAAGAGGAAAAAAAAATATTTGAAAAAGAGCTTATAGTTTTTGAGAAAATTGATTGTAAAGTTTCAAAGAAAAAACTGTCTTTTAAATGTGGAAAATGTCATGTTTCTTTGCACAGGTAACATGCTTTTTGTCGCCATGCAGTCATAAATGTAATACAGAGAAGAGGTTCCAGGAAAAGGGACCAGTAACGCTAACCCAGCACCAGCAGCAGCACACGTGATGGAACAGGAGGAGGAGGCGCAGGAGGAGAAGGCCACGCTTTTTGAGACACAACAACCCAGGCCTTGCATGAGGACAAGAAGCGTGCGGATAGCATGCTTTTTACCGCCATGCAGTCATAAATGTAATAAAGATGAGAGGTTCCATAAACAGGGACCGGCAACGCTAACCCAGCAGCAGCAGCAGCACACGTGATGGAACAGGAGGAGGCGCAGGAGGAGAAGGCCACGCTTTGAGACACAACAACCCAGGCCTTGCATGAGGACAAGAAGCGTGCGGATAGCATGCTTTGTACCGCCATGCAGTCATAAATGTAATAAAGATAAGAGGTTCAATAAACAGGGACCGGGCGGCAACGCTAACCCAGCAGCAGCTTACGTGATGGAACAGGAGGAGGCGCAGGAGGAGAAGGCCACGCTTTCAGGCGCAACTCAGACCTTGCATGAGGACAAAAAAATGCGTGTGCAAAGCAATGCAATGAGTAGTTTTCAGGACACAATGGGCTATTCGGAGGAGCTATTCCCACCCCCACAATCTTCTACCTGTGAAAGGTCAATGGAACAGCCACAAATGTTGTGCCCGGATTCACAACCTTTTTCTGTGGAAAATGCACCTCGCACTGAAATGCAAGGCGAGGCCGAGGATGAACATGACGTCAACAACTCAACATGACGCAAAATGGGGGCGGAACAGAAAGCTGCTTTCAATGTTTTGAAGGCCTTAATTGCCTCCGGTGGCCAGTTAGATGCATCATTCATCACACCCAAATCCCAGAGCAATGTATGCAGGAATTTGAATCGCAGGAGGTGTACCGAGATCATCTGGACAAGTGACCAAGTGACCAAGTGACAAGTGACAAAGTGAAAAGTGACAAAGTGACCAATGACAAAGTGACAAAGTGACTGACAAAGTGACAAAGTGACAAAGTGACAAGTGACAAAGTGACAAAATGACAAAGTGACAAAGTGACCAGTGACAAAGTGACAAGTGAGAGGTTGTTCTGGGGAGCTCTACTCCACTGCACACAGTCACATATGAGGAGAGGTCTCGTCGGGACTGCTGATCCTCCTCAGCTTGCTCAAAGCCTTGAGGGTTCCTGAAGATCCTCTGCTTGGAGTTCGCCGGGGTTCAGCTTGGTGTCGGGGTCAGCGGCGTCCTCCTCACTCCAACGTGGCAGATCTTCTGTTGAAGGAAAAAAAAACAAACATTTTTTAAAGTCCAGTACCGCTTCTGAAGGACTCACCAAGAGATGCAGGAGCGCTTCAATCTAGCCCACCATCGCTCGCTGGGTGATGTCCCTCCCTACGCGCTGGAATTCTACGTTGCACATGCTAGCACGCTTTTGCGCAGTGCCGAGGCGGATTCCAGCAGCTAGCTACCAAGCTTCTGTGGATCTGATTGGGCCACCATGTTGGATCTCTGCCAAGTCCTCCAAAATTTTGAGCAATCCACGTTGCTTGTGACTGAGCAGTGACAACTCTACAGTCAGCATTACAATACCACTGCTGTGTTTACTGAAGAAATCAATGTTGAAGATGGAAACCGCTGGCATGATGCAAGTGGGGGAATCTGAAGATGAAAACGATCAGCGTGATGATACCAACATCAGGCAACCTGCCTCAGGAAACGCTGGTCCCAGCTATGACAAAGAACAGGACGAGGAACAGCTGGAGTTGGAGCAGGAATTGGATGCCCCCACTGCCGAGGGACAGAGCGGTGCACGTTGGACTTCCACAATTTAGCGGGAATGGACAGCAGAAGAGGAAGAAAGTGATGCTGGTGACGAATATGGTGCATCACAACAATCACAACGCTCACAAGAACATGAAGACAGAGGAGTCTGGCAGGATTCTCTGGCACACATGGCTCAATTCATGCTAGACTGCATTGAACGCGGCCCGCGCATTATTCACTATTCATTATTATTCATTATTCTGGACAACACCAATTACTGGGATTATACCCAGTTTATACAAACACAATGTTAAATGTTAAAATGGAACAATTCCAGCAGGCCCTTGAGGATGGAGACTTTAGAGAGGAGATTGACATCCTCCTCCTTCTCTAGCCAGTTGTACGCCGACAGACTGACTTCAGCAAACCCAGGAGGACCAGGAGGGCAGCAAAGAACACAAGCTGCTGCTAGTGCCCAAAAGGGAATGGTATTGGCAGTGTCCTTGGAGTGGGAACATTTTCTGACACCCTGCAGCAGCCCACAGAACAGCAATCGGGCAGTTCCATGTCCTCCAACACCAATCGCCTGGAGAAGATGGTCAAGGACTACATGTCAGATGGCGTAGCTGTGTTGAACAATCCATCTGCAGACAGACGGTGAGTGTGACAGCACAGAAGGACCATGGCAACTCACTCATAGTACCACAGTTTGATAGTGCTGCCCAAAAAATTATATGGATCCGTGGACCCGGGCAGTACTGGGAAGTGGGAACGCAGATTTTAGTACCTAAACACACGATACAACATGTTTTCCGGGGTCGGACTCTGAGGCACATACAGATGGTCCCGATCATCATCCTCATCATACAACTCTTCTCCTGAGTCTGACCCACCCACCACCTCTGCCACCCCAACATCCCCAGACACAGACCCCTCATCGTCCTCAACATTAACTTGGGATGCTGGCCTGAGCCCGACCTCCTCCTCCACATCAGGCCCCATCATCTCCTCAATGGCAGCCCTCAATAATCGCTCTGGCGCCGGACCGATGGACACAACGTTCTCCTCCGGGGAGGGCTGCTGCTGACCACTGGCTGCTGGGGTGGATGTTATAGCTTGCGTGGGGCGTTGGCTGTTGCTGTTGTTAGGAGTGCTGCTCACAGCGGAGGTCTCTGAGGAACTCATGGTGAGCTTATATAGTGGTTGACGTTGAGTGGAGTATTACTGATCCCAGCAATATACACACTGACTGGCAGAGTACGCAATGCTATATAGTGGTTGATAGTGAGTGAAGTACTACAGATCCCAGCAATATACACAGTGACTGGCAGTACAATGGTATGGGTGGGTGAGCAGAGTACTACAGATCCCAGCAATGCTATATAGTAATGGGGTGACTGAGTGAGCGGCAGTGTACTACTGTTCCCAGCAGACACAGAGTGGCAGTAAACACAATGCTATATAGTGTGGCTGAGCAAGGTACACAGAGTGGCAGTAAACACAATGCTATATAGTGTGGCTGAGCGAGCGGTGTAGTACTGTTCCCAGCAGACACAGAGTGGCAGTAAACACAATGCTATATAGTGTGGCTGAGCAAGGTACACAGAGTGGCAGTAAAAACAATGCTATATAGTGTGGCTGAGCGAGCGGTGTAGTACTGTTCCCAGCAGACACAGAGTGGCAGTAAACACAATGCTATATAGTGTGGCAGAGCAAGGTACACAGAGTGGCAGTAAACACAATGCTATATAGTGTGGCTGAGCGAGCGGTGTAGTACTGTTCCCAGCAGACACAGAGTGGCAGTAAACACAATGCTATATAGTGTGGCTGAGCAAGGTACACAGAGTGGCAGTAAAAACAATGCTATATAGTGTGGCTGAGCGAGCGGTGTAGTACTGTTCCCAGCAGACACAGAGTGGCAGTAAACACAATGCTATATAGTGTGGCTGAGCAAGGTACACAGAGTGGCAGTAAACACAATGCTATATAGTGTGGCTGAGCGAGCGGTGTACTACTGTTCCCAGCAGACACAGAGTGTCAGTAAACACAATGCTATATAGTGTGGCTGAGCAAGGTACACAGAGTGGCAGTAAACACAATGCTATATAGTGTGGCTGAGCGAGCGGTGTAGTACTGTTCCCAGCAGACACAGAGTGGCAGTAAACAGAATGCTATATAGTGTGGCTGAGCGAGCGGTGTAGTACTGTTCCCAGCAGACACAGAGTGGCAGTAAACACAGTGCTATATAGTGTGGCTGAGCAAGGTACACAGAGTGGCAGTAAACACAATGCTATATAGTGTGGCTGAGCGAGCGGTGTACTACTATTCCCAGCAGACACAAAGTGGCAGTAAACACAATGCTATATAGTGTGGCTGAGCGAGCGGTGTAGTACTGTTCCCAGCAGACACAGAGTGGCAGTAAACAGAATGCTATATAGTGTGGCTGAGCGAGGTACACAGAGTGGCAGTAAACACAATGCTATATAGTGTGGTTGAGCGAGTGGTGTACTACTATTCCCAGCAGACACAAAGTGGCAGTAAACACAATGCTATATAGTGTGGCTGAGCAAGGTACACAGAGTGGCAGTAAACAGAATGCTATATAGTGTGGCTGAGCGAGCGGTGTACTACTATTCCCAGCAGACACAGAGTGGCAGTAAACACAATGCTATATAGTGTGGCTGAGCGAGGTACACAGAGTGGCAGTAAACACAATGCTATATAGTGTGGCTGAGCGAGCGGTGTACTACTATTCCCAGCAGACACAGAGTGGCAGTAAACAGAATGCTATATAGTATGGCTGAGCAAGGTACACAGAGTGGCAGTAAACACAATGCTATATAGTGTGGCTGAGCGAGCGGTGTACTACTATTCCCAGCAGCGACACAATGACTGGGGGGACCCTGGCTAGCGTGGCTGGAGCGCGAACTACCCTGCCTGCCTACCCAAAGCTAAACCCACAGACAAATGGCAGAGATATGACGTGGTTCGGGTATTTATTTACCCGAACCACGTGACAGTTCAGCCAATCAGAGCGCGTTCGGGTCCGAACCACGTGACCCGTTCGGCCAATCACAGCGCTAGCCGAACGTTCGGGGAACGTTCGGCCATGAGCTCTTAGTTCGGCCATGTGGCCGAACGGTTTGGCCGAACACCATCAGGTGTTCGGCCGAACTCGAACATCACCCGAACAGGGTGATGTTCTGCAGAACCCGAAAAGTGGCGAACACTGTTCGCCCAACACTAGAGAGAAGGAGTCTGGCATTATAGTTTAATAGCAGCAAAGTGGATACAAAACGTGTGCAACATGATGCAGTTGTCAACACAAAAATGCAGTGCAATCTGACATACATCCAAAAAAATGCATGAAGGGTTCTTCACATATTGATTAAAGTGCTATACCTGGGTGTTGGGAGGTGGCAGGAGTGGGCACCAATAGGTGCACGGCCTTACGACCGTTTTGCATGGCTAAACGCCGGGCTTCATCTAAGGTGAAGCGTCCACTCCTGCCACCTCCCAACACCCAGGCATAGCACTTTAATCAATATGTGAAGAACCCTTCATGCATTTCTTCAGATGTATGTCAGATTGCACTGCATTTTTGTGTTCACAACTGCATCATGTTGCACAAGTTTTGTATCCACTTTGCTGTTATTAAAGTATAGTGCCAGACTCCTTCTCTCTCTTCTGGACATTTTTGCATAGCTGTTGCTACTAGAGATGGGCCGAACCTCCGATTTTAGGTTCGCGAACCGGGTTCGCGAACTTCCGCGGAAGGTTCGGTTCGCGTTAAAGTTCGCGAACCGCAATAGACTTCAATGGGGATGCGAACTTTGAAAAAAAAAATAATTATGCTGGCCACAAAAGTGATGGAAAAGATGTTTCAAGGGGTCTAACACCTGGAGGGGGGCATGGCGGAGTGGGATACACGCCAAAAGTCCCCAGGAAAAATCTGGATTTGACGCAAAGCAGCGTTTTAAGGGCAGAAATCATATTGAATGCTAAATGACAGGCCTAAAGTGCTTTAAAACATATTGCATGTGTATACATCAATCAGGTAGTGTAATTAAGGTACTGCTTCACACTGACACACCAAACTGTTCACTGAACAGAACAGGTATGCAGTGGCGGGTTCACTGAACAGAACAGGTATACAGTGGCGGGTTCACTGAACAGAACAGGTATGCAGTGGCGGGTTCACTGAACAGAACAGGTATACAGTGGCGGGTTCACTGAACAGAACAGGTATGCAGTGGCAGGATCACTGAACAGGTATGCAGTGGTGGGTGGGTTCACAGAACAGGTATGCAGTGGTGGGTTCACAGAACAGGTATGCAGTGGTGGGTTCACAGAACAGGTATGCAGTGGCAGGATCACTGAACAGGTATGCAGTGGTGGGTGGGTTCACTAAACAGGTATGCAGTGGCAGGATCACTGAACAGGTATGCAGCCAGGAAAAGCTAAGCCTAACTAATCTTTCCCTATGAGAGACAGACAGCAGCTCGCCCTACTCTCTCTAATGCAGGCACACGAGTGGCCGTAATGGCCGCCGCTGCCTGCCTTATATAAGGGGGGTGGGGCTCCAGGGGCTAGTGTAGCCTAATTGGCTACACTGGGCCTGCTGACTGTGATGTAGAGGGTCAAAGTTGACCCTCATAGTGCATTGTGGGGCGAACCGAACTTCCGGAAACGTTCGCCTGCGGGAGGCGAACGCGAACCACCGAAGTTCGCCGGGAACCGTTCGCCGGCGAACCGTTCGGCCCATCTCTAGTTGCTACAGTCTTGAGCACATAGTATATTGGGTGTTGCAGCACAGTATTTTGCCAGTATCAGTGAACCCGAGTGCCTGCCAGTTCTCCTTGTATTTGAATGTCACTTTAAGAGCCAACTGTTTCTTCCATCATTTAATTATTATGGCTTCTAATTATACCCTTGATCCAGCAACATACCTTAAACCTGTCTTACCTCTTTTGGGGTGTGTGTTGTATAACAGTTATCAGCGTTTTAATCTACATTTGGACTTTGTGATGATTTGCATAGTGCTCTCAAGGGAGGGTGTTTGCATACCTTCCTGTTGCACACAGCAAATCTATTCTCTACTTTATCTGTCCAAATAATCCCAAAGAAGATTGAATTATTTTAGACAATTACCGTATATGTTGCTGATAAATTTTCTACGGCACCTTACAGAAAACATTAAACAAGTCACATCCATCCCTCCTTAAGGGCCCATTCACACTTAAGAGATTAGTGGGCAATTCCTGCTAATTGCTTTTTAAAATGCTAGTGCTTCTATGGCAGTGTTACCTGCAGCATTTTTGGGGCGATTCTAGAGCAATCACGGTACAGTGCTTATAAAGCACTGACTGCGATCGCTCTGGAATTGTGGCAGTGTCCAGTGATTTTTTGTTTTTACTGCAATAATCACGGTAAAATCACACAAAACGGAAGTGCTAAGCGCTTCTGTTTTGCTAATTTCAGATGAGAACAGAGCCTTAAAGGAATACTGTAGAGGGGTCGGGGGAAAATGAGTTGAACTTACCTGTGGCTTGTAATGGTCCCCCGCAGACATCCTGTGCCCGCGCAGCCACTCACCGATGCTCCGGCCCCGCCTCCGGTTCACTTCTGTAATTTCTGACTTTAAAGTCAGAAAACCCCTGCGCCTGCGTTGCCGTGTCCTCGTTCCCGCTGATGTTACCAGGAGTGTATAGCACAAGCCCAGTATGGTCTGTGCCTGCGCAGTACGCTCCTGGTGACATCAGGGGAAGCGAGGACACGGCAACCCAGACGCAGGGGTTTTCTGACTTTAAAGTCAGAAATTACAGAAGTGAACCGGAGGCGGGGCCGGAGCATTGGTGAGTGGCTGCGCGGGCACAGGATGCCTGCGGGGGACCATTAGAAGCCCCGGGTAAGTTCAACTCATTTTCCCCCGACCCCCTTACAGTATTCCTTTAAGGGGAATTATTTTCTATAGTCCCTGACATAGCTTATAGCCAGTTCTGGGGAGACAAATAGACTATGCTCAGAGCAACCACAGGTCATCCACACAACCACAGTGGTAGAGCTGCAAGACAATGGCAATAAACACTTAGCCACTGTTCTCCTTCTAGGGAACCCGAGATGAGAGTGTTATGGAGGCTGCCATATTTTTTTTCTTTTTAAACAATAGCCTGGCAGCCCTGTTGATCTTTGGCATCAGTAATGTCTAAGGGTGCATACACAAACATACATAAAATTGGCTAATCGAACTTGGATGTGTGTATGTCAAAACCCTGAAACAAGCATGTGACTAATCTAGTCAGACTTGAGTCAGAGCACCTGATCTGCATGCTTGTTCAGGGTCTATAGCTAAAAGTATTATAGACACAGGATGAAGGGGACAGCTAGGCAACTTACACTGGTTAAAAGGAAATAAATATGTCAGCCTCTATATCTCTCTCACCTCGGGTTCCCCTTAATAACCACCTAATATTAGTCATACCGGTGAGAATCTTATCTTACAGGTCCAGTTATATTTAGAGCGATTAACAATACCTTATTCATGCACATCCACTGCTCTTCCAAGAAATATCCCCATTACTGTCTGTTAGGCGTAGCACAATGGGACAGATTCTTTCTTTTCATGTTTGCAAATGAAGGAGAATTGAAAACTGATGACTCCCTTTGATGCAGACATTAGTTTTTCAGGTCAGTTGTTGGGCACTTACCTTACAATTACGTGGTCGTTTGTATATTATCCATGCATACAACCTTCAAGCACACCTAAACTGAAAGGAATATGAAGGCTGACATATTTATTTTCTTTTAACTACTTGCCGACTGCTCCACGCCAATTGGCGTGAGCAGTGCGGCTGCCCCAGGACCGCTCCACGCCGATTGGCGTGAACGGCCATTTATGGGGCTAGCAGGAGATCATGCGCAGGCTGCGCACGCATCTCCTGCTTGGAAGGCTCCGCTCCGCCTTCAGTCTCCAAGCGGCGATCGATGCTCGGGAGAATGTTAGACGGCGAAACCGCCGTCTAATTCCTTTGTACAGCTCTGTGATCTGCAGCAGAGCTGTACTGGGGACAGCCGTGTGACACGGCTGTCCCCCTGGGGCACAGGGAAGTAATCCGCTGTGATAGGCTGATGCCTATCACAGCCGATCGCACTGATAGGCTGGCCAGGGGAGAGAGGGAGGGCGAGTAGTAAAAAAAATGAAAAAAAGCAACATTTTATTTAAAAATAATACAAAGAAATATTTATTAAAACAAACAAACATGGGGGAGCGATCAGACCCCACCAACAGAGAGCTCTGTTGGTGGGGAGAAAAGGGGGGGGGGGGGAAATCACTTGTGTGCTGAGTTTTATGGCCCCGCAGCTTGGTCTTAAAGCTGCAGTGGCCTATTTAACTAAAATGGCCTGGTCTTTAGGGGAGTTAACACTGCGGTCCTCAAGTGGTTAAAATAATTCAAATTTCCTGGCTGTCCTTCGAATCCTTGACATCTGGCACTAATAGCCATACTGTAGACCATGAACAAGCATGCAGATCAGGTGCTCGGACTGAAGTCTGACTTGATTAGCCTCATGCTTGTTTCAGGTGTGTAATTTAGAAACTACTGCAGCCAAAGATATCAGCAGGACTGCCAGGAAACTGGTATTGTATAAAAGGAAATAAATATGTCAGCCTCCATATGCCTCTCACTTCAGGCTTTGTTGTGTGAATGGTGGCGTTTGGGCTGGCATTTGTTCTTTAAATGTGCAGTGTTGGCAGTACTGTTAAATCTGTTTTTGTGAGAATGCTCAATGTTTACATTATTGCACTGAATAAAATGATTTTGTTGACACAATGCATTCGGACCCCTGCTGTCATTGCCATTCAACTTTACCTTTTCCTTTCCTGGTTTTCCCCTTCCTTATTTTTATGCAACTATTGGTTTGGTCCAAACACCACCAATACAAACAGTAAGTCACTGGCAACAGAATTACTGCTGGTGTTTTCCTGGTTTTACCAAATTCTTTCCCTATTGTCTTAATTTTTAAGATCCCTTAAAGGTGGCCATACACTGGTCGATTTGCCATCAGATTCTACCAACAGATAGATCCCTCTCTGATCGAATCTGATCAGAGAGGGATCGTATGGCCACCTTTACTGCAAACAGATTGTGAACTGATTTCATACAATCTGTGGTGGTGGTGCTGCCGCCGCTTCCCTCCCCCCCTCCGCATACATTACCTGATCCGCCGGCGCGACTCCCCAGGTCTCTGCTGTCTTCTTCTCCGCTCTGGTCTGGTCTGGTCTCCGGCATGCTTCACTTCTTCCTGCCCGGCAGGAAGTTTAAACAGTGGAGCGCCCTCTACTGTTTAAACTTCCTGCCGGGCAGGAAGAAGTGAAGCATGCCGGAGACCAGACCAGACCAGAGCAGAGAAGACAGCAGTGACAGCGGGGACTCGCGCCGGCCGGAACAGGTAATGTATACCCCCTGTATTGCGTCGGTCGTCAGGCATTTGAACGCCGCTATCAACGCACTCCCGACCCGCCGGCGATCGAGAAAAATCTTCCACACGGATGGATCGTCGGGAATCGACGGGAACAATCGATTTCGGACGGAAATCGATCGTTCTCTCAGTGGTGAGCGCGGCGATTTTACAGCCGATTCGATCACTGTGATTGAATCGGCCGTATATCGGCGGGAAAATCGTTAGGTGTATGAGCCCCGTTAAAGGAATACTGTAGGGGGTCGGGGGAAAATGAGTTGAACTTACCCAGGGCTTCTAATGCTCCCCGCAGACATCCTGTTCCTGCGCAGCCACTCACCGATGCTCCGGCCCCGCCTCCGGTTCACTTCTGGAATTTCAGACTTTAAAGCCTGAAAACCACTGCGCCTGCGTTTCCGTGTCCTCACTCCCGCTGATTTCACCAGGAGCGTACTGCGCAGGCACAGACCATACTGGGCTTTCAAGAAAATGTAAAGATTTTTCATGGCAAAGGGGATATCACTACTGATTGGGATGAATTTCAATCCTTGGTTAGAGTTCCTATTTAGGATCCCTTTCAAGAAGAACTTAAAGTGGATCTGATATGAAAAACTAACTATAACAAGTAACTTGTCTATATACAGTATCTTATCTAAAGTTTAGATCGTTTACACAGCAAATCTAGCTGCAAACAGCTTTAATAGAATATGATTATCCCCCCTCCTCCTCCCTCCTCCTCTCTGCCTCTGAAATCTCTGGCTAGTAATACCTCCCCCTCCTCCTGCCCAGACTGAGCTCCCATGAGCCCTTGCTACTGTCTGAAAGTGCCTTGGCTCTCTGAAAACCTGTGGGCGTGGCTTGTTTAGTTTATAGGGAATTAGAGTATTAAAACAAAAACAAAAAAGTATTTGGCTTGAGGAATGCCCTATAAACAATAGGAAAGGAACACAATTATGCAATGTGTAAAAGTTCCTCTCGAATCCACTTGATCCTTTACTGGATCACTGTAATCTAAACAGATGGTAAGTTTATAAGTTATGCAGATGTTAACCTATGTAAATGCATTATAATCATAATGCTACAGAACTAGGTATAGGCAAAATGTACTATTTTATGCAGTTTCGATAGAAAGACAGTTATGTGTTTACAGAGCATAAAAGGCTTCTATTGGGATTTCATTACCACTGTGCTTTTTTTTACATAAAAAAGGCAATACTCAATTTCACAGTAAGGAACAGGATGAACTAATGATCTATTTTTACCCTGGTTTTCCATTCAGTATTATGTGTACAGTGCCTTTTTTGTTAATAAAATGATTCCATCTGCCGTGACCTTCTCTCACAGCTCCAAACTTCACATGTTCGGTTCCTCGCAAGTTGTTCAGCCAGTCAAACCTGTCCTGTACATGCCCTTAACCACAACATCATTCATGCTAGTCAGAGTGTGTGTGCAGATAGACTGTATCTCATCACACAGATCTCCCTCTACACAAGCTGAGAACATTCCCAGGGAGGCATGCTAATGGCAGATAAATATCCCATCATGCCTGACACTCTTTCACTTCAGGTAGATCCATGTTTTCCACTAGTCTGTTCAAATGCCTTTTTGGTTAACCCCCTCCCGATCGGAGGTGGAAATTACAGGAGATTAGCGGGGAATGCGCGCATTCCCCCCTGAGTTACGGAGCTCCGTAAACAGCCTGCCAGCTGCGATCGGAGCTGGCAGGCTGTTAGGAAAAAAACCCTGTTATTTTAGCAGCGCTGTACAAGGGACACCTTTATCACTTAGCTGTCCCCTCGAGTGGCTCACAATCTGATCCCTCTCATAGGCTGATGCCTATGAGAGGTGATCACAGTGACTGAATCTCGAGAGTAGGGAGGGAAGGTTGGAGGGATAGATAAAATAGCCGTTTTTAATTAAAAAAAAAACAACAAAACAAAGCTCTGTTGGTGGGCAGAAAAGGAGACAAGATTAATTTGGCTGCTGAGTTGTATGGCTGAGTAATAAACGGATAGGGCTCGTTCACACTAGGAGCATTTTTGGCCTTTTTTCAAGCGCAGGCAATTTTTAAAATCGCCCACAAGACGCTTGTGCAAGGAATCTCTATGAGAAGGTTCATATCAGCGTGGTTCGTATGCTGTGCGCTCAGCAAAGCGGTGCCTGTACCATTTTTGGGGCGATTTTGCCTCAATGGAAGGTATAGGAAAAACGCAAATGCTCACAAAATCGCTTTGTGCGCCTTTGTAAGACTAAATACATTGTATTTATTGTTTTCCCGGTCAAAAAGTTCACTCCCTGACTTGCATCAGGGAGTGAATTACAAAACTGCTCTAGAAAAGAGCTTAGAAAAGCGCATACACCAGAAACTCAGCGCGCAGCGGAGTGACGGGAGGGGGAACAAAGCGCTTGTGTTTTCATTTTTAGGTGTGAATGAGGCCTCAAAGCTGAATTGTAAAAAGAAAAATCGCCTGGTCATTAAGGGGGTTTATGCCTGTGGTCCTCAAGAGGTTAAAACATTTTTTTACCCTAGTAACAAATAGTTTGTACCAGACATGTACTATCCATATTCATACAGTAAAACGTAGCACAGAGAACGGTTCACTGAGTCTAGGCTGAGTTCCTAGATAAACTGGAGGTCTGTCTCCTAAGCAAACTAAAATGTATAATTGAAATCAAAGGTGGTTGTGGTGGTGTAGGGGGGCGGAGGGTATGGACTCCAGTCCAGTGTTCAGCTGCTGAAAATTACGTCACAGCACCGAATCTATTGAAGAGACAAGATTCTGCTGTGCATGTGCGTCGTCAGTCACTCAGAGGCTGTGATTTCCAGGCCATACATTTATAGATGGCCAATGCTGGAGGGGAGCGCAGAGGGGAGAGCCCGAGGTGAGGGGGAGGGGGGACCGCCCCCCCTCCCCGCCGACATGCTACCAAGCTCTCCCCTCATGCTGCGACCCCTCCAGCCCCCCAAAACAGCCCTGAGCGGGCCCGGGGGGAGGGGGGCCCGCTCAGAATTTCTGTAGGGGGGCCCGGCGATTCCTAGTTACGCCCCTGACCTTACTGTGTGTTACAGTCGGTGATATCAGACAGTCAGTGTGTCGGTGAAGTATCATAGACAATTCTGACAATACTCCTTGGCTGGTCACTCACTATAACAAACATGACAGGCAGGGGCAGGTCAAACGCAGAGGTTCTAGGGCTCATGGTGGTGCGTCACCCCATGGCCATGGCATATGTGATCTTCTGCAGAAGAAAGCCATTACTTCCCAGAATGCAGAAGAAGTGGTTGACTGGCTTACTTAGCGTTCTACCTCGTCTACCTCTTCTGCTGCCAGCGTTCCTGCACGCTACTCATCCTCCTCTGCTGTGGTCAACTGCAACACCACCTCCACTTCACAGCCCCTCCAACTGAATCCCCAGGCACAGACGGACCAGTGGGATGCACAAGCATTCTTGCCATCAGATGAAGGAAAGGAGCAAGGCAGACACTCAGACAACAATCCCCAGGTGACCACAAGGTGTAATGTTCCTGTTGCTGCAACCTACTGTGTGCTTGAAGCTGCAAGTGATGATGGA
This sequence comes from Hyperolius riggenbachi, assembly GCF_040937935.1. Lineage (NCBI taxonomy): Eukaryota > Metazoa > Chordata > Amphibia > Anura > Hyperoliidae > Hyperolius > Hyperolius riggenbachi. The sequence continues at coordinate 88,404,782 of NC_090647.1, read as the reverse complement.
TGTTTCATGGGTGCCCACAAGAGAGGAAGAGGAGAGAGGGACAGAGCCTGGGAGGGGAGGAAAAGGTTGGAAGCAGAGAAGGGTTGCAGGGGACAAGAGGTAAAAAGCAAAGTGTGCCGTCACCCGGGGTCAGCCAGATACCACGGCTGGGAACTTCTAGCTGTACTAGACCCACACAAGACTCATTAGTGTGGAAATATATTCTGCCGCTGACAGAAGCAATGTATCTGCATCCTGTGTCACCAGAAAATTAGTTGTGGGAAGACCAGCACCCATGTAGAAATAACTTCTATGAGAAAACACTGAGTCCCATCACAAGGCCTTGTGGCATGAAGACCTTAAAGTGAATGGGAACCCATATTTAAATAAAAAAGTCAGATACTCACCTAAGGAGAGGGAGGCTCTGGGTCCCATAGAGCATCCCCTCTCCTCTCCCGGTCCCCGCTTTGCGCTGGCTCCCCCATAGCGATATTCAACTGTTTCGGTCAAATACCGCTGTTTCCCGGCCGAAAGGAGGCTTCAGAAATGCTTCGGGAGGCTGAATGCTCCCGAAGACAGGCTGCTCTACACTGCGCATGCGCGAGCGCCCACTATGACGCACTCTCGCGTGCGCAGTATGGAGCCGCCTGTGTTCGGGAGGACTCGGCTCTCGAAGACTTCCGAAGTCCCCTCGGCGGGGGATGTGAATGGGGGAGCCAGAGCACCACCGGGGGCACCAGGAGAGAAGAGGGAAGGCTCATTAGGACCGAGCCTTCCATCTCCTTAGGTGAGTATCTTCCTTTTTTTTTTACATATGGGATCCCATTAGTTTTAAGGAAAAAAGCACTCAAAGCGCAAGCCAGCCTCATTGTGCTCCACTTTCTGCCTCCTCTCCTGCTACTCCCTCGTTCTCAGTTGTCTACGCTGCCTTCCAGCCTGCACACTTTACGGTCATCGCTACAGAGTCAACGTTCCATCACTGAAATGTTAAGGAAAAAAAATGATGTCGCCAAGTAACCCCCTTGCCCAACGTATGACTGCTGTCTTGTCAGAACTGCTAGCCCGCTAGGTTTAACATACCAGCTTTTTGAATCTTAGGCATGTAAACCATTTGTAGGCATTGCAGCACTACATTGAAAGGGACCGGGATGTGTACCGGCATGTGCAGTGGTAGGTCAGCCAATCTCTGGTACACAGTGTTGGGGCTAAAGACCATCTGACCACAGACACCTGGTCTTTGAAACACGGGCAGGAAAGGTACATAACCTTCACTGTCCACTAGGGAAACATGGTGGTGATGGTGTGGAGATGCTACCACAATCACAGACGGTGGCCAAAATGAAGGAACTTTCATACCAAGCTGAGACAGATGATGTATTCTGCTTTTCATGGTGGTGGTACAGGGAGAGCCATTAATAGCCAAAGAGATGCCAACAGTAACACTCCCCTGCCTTCAACAGGGTGAATTGCTGCTGAAGCGGAATATGGATGCCGAAAAAAGTCATCTATGGGTACCCTTAGTGACATGACTACAGTGGGATGCGAACGTTTGGGCAACCTTGTTAATTGTCACGATTTTCCCGTATAAATTGTTGGTTGTTACAATAAAAAATATATCATATAGGAGACACACACATAGTGGTATTTGAGAAGTAAAATGAAGTTTATTGGAATTACAGAAAGTGTGCAATAATTATTTAAATAAAATTAGGCAGGTGCATACATTTGGGCACTGTTGTCATTTTATTGATTCCAAAACCTTTAGAACTAATTATTGGAACTCAAATTGGCTTGGTAAGCTCAGTGACGCTTGACCTACATACACAGATTAATCCAAATATGAGAAAGAGTATTTTAGGCGGGTCAATTGTAAGTTTCCCACCTCTTTTCATTTACTCTGAAGAGTAGCAACATGGGGGTCTCAAAACAACCCTCAAATGACCTGAAGACAAAGATTGTTCACCATCATGGTTTAGGGGAAGGATACAGAAAGATATCTCAGAGATTTCAGCTGTCTGTTTCCCCAGTTAGGAACATATTGTGGAAATGGAAGACCACAGGCTCAGTTCAAGTTAAGGCTGAAGTGGCAGACCAAGAAAAAACTTGTATAAACAGAACCGACAAATGGTGAGAACAGTCAGAGTCAACCCACAGACCAGCACCAAAGAAGACCTACAACATCATCTTGCTGCAGATGGCGTCACCGTGCATTGTACAACTATTTGGCACACTTTACACAAGGAGATGCTGTATGCGAGAGTGATGCAGAGGAAGCCTTTTCTCCGCCCACAGCACAAAAAGAGCCACTTAAGGCAGTGGTCCTCAAGCTAAGGCCCGTGGGCCGAATGTGGCCCCCTAAGGCATTTTTACCGGCATCCCACACACAAAATGTATTACTTATAGATGCGGTCAGCTACATCTTTAAATATTGGTGGGTCAGGTACATCTTTAAATATTGGTGGTTCGCATATAGAATAGCAGTGCTGACACCACCCATCCACATGGAAGCCAGAAAGTCATTTACTGGTTTCCAGTCAAATTCCACATCAGATCGGTGACACTGCTGTCCAACTGGACTGTAGGTTGTCACCTGGGTATGCTTCACTATCTGGACCGCAAAGACTTCTAAATCATTTTATGTATATTCTGGCCCCCCCAGCAGTTTGAAGTAAGTTGACCCGGCCCTCCACCCAAAATGTTTGGGGACCCCTGATTTAAGGTATGCTAAAGCACATTTGGACAAGCCAGCTTCATTTTGGAATAAGGTGCTGTGGACTGATGAAACTAAAGAGTTATTTGGGCATAACAAGGGCGTATGCAAGGAGGAAAAACAACACAGGACTCCAATAAAAACACCTACCTAGATTAAAATATGGTGGTGATTCCATCATGCTGTGGGGCTGTGTGGCCAGTGCAGGGACTGGGAATCTTGTCAAAGTTAAGGGACAAAGGGGCTGGATCTTTGAACAAGACAACGACCCTAAACACTGCTCAAAATCCACTAAGGCATTCATGCAGAGGAACAAGTACAACGTTCTGGAATGGCCATCTCAGTCCCCAGACCTGAATATAATTGAAAATCTGTGGTGTGAGTTAAAGAGAGCCGTCTATGCTTGGAAGCCATCAAACCTGAATGAACTAGAGAGGTTTTGTAAAGAGGAATGGTCCAAAATACCTTCAACCAGAATCCAGACTCTCATTGGAACCTACAGGAAGCGTTTAGAGGCTATAATTTCTGCAAAAGGAGGATCTACTAAATATTGATTTCATTTATTTTTTGTGGTGCCCAAATTATGCACCTGCCTAATTTTGTTTAAACAATTATTGCACACTTTCTGTAAATCCAATAAACTTAATTTCACTTCTCAAATATCACTGTGTGTGTCTCCTGTATGATATATTTAACTGACATTTTTTATCGTAACAACCAACAATTTATACAGGAAAATCATGACAATGAACAAGTTTGCCCAAACTTTTGCATCCCACTGTATATACTCTGTAAAGCGCTGTGGAAGATATCAGTGCTAAATATATACACAATAATAATATGCAGGCAGCTTTGAGAAGAAGAAAATGGGCCTGTGTGATCTCATCAATGCAGTCGTGAGAGAATCTTAATGTTTCAGGCCACTGTTCCTCTTCATACATTGTAACTCTCAGTACTTGTCTATCACACACTCAGTCTCAGTCTGCAGACCATGTGGCGTAATAGGGCATTAGGGCATTCCTATCTCTGCTCTCTTCTGTAGTCTATGCTGTGCCTCAGATGCTCCCCCACAACATGCCTAGATTACAAATATTTGGCAACAGGCAGCAGGAAGGGAGTGTACTGAGCCTCACATTTCATCTACTTAGTCATGCCTAGTGCCTTTCTTCCTCCACACATCTATACTTAGGGATGTCTGTGAATGTTTTCTGTTCAGCAGATCTCCCGCTCTCATGGTTTGTCTTTTTTAAATGAGCCACAGCTCCCCCCCCCCCACCTTTTTTTTATTTTGTACCCTTTCCTAAATGCAGCAAGGAGGGGATCCAGGCAGCAGGGTGACAGGCTGAATACTTCTGGGTAGCTGTTGTGTACATCTTGTTTACCAGGGGTGCTGGGCTACCACTGCTAGAAGACGCAGGATTTGCATGAGGCTGCATTGTGTGAAATTACTTACATCTGCTCCTACTAGGGCTGCGCAGAGAACTTTAACAGGAAATCTATTGCAACTGACACATATCTGGTTGCTATAACAGGCATGCAGAGTGAAAAACAGATCGGCAGCTTGTGGGATTACATTGTCTTCAGCGTACAGTTTATGTCATACTGCTGATACAATACTGGCGTGAATAGAACAATAAAAAGATTTCTTGTGAATATAGAAGTGTTTAAAAGCACGGTTTTCTAAAATGAACAAAACACAGATGTATTAGATTAAAGAAAAATCTGCAAGAGGGGCTATGCAATCTGTTGGTATACTGTGATGTTTCCCATTATTGCTGTGAAAGCACCAGTCAACACTTTTTTGTGTACGTATTAGTACACTGCCAGTGAGTTAGGCGCAGGGTGAAGTGAATGACGGCTCAACCTACTACTGCTCAAATTCTGGCAGCGTTATTATTATTATTATTGATTTATAAAGCGCCAACATATTCCGTGGCGCTGTACAAAGTAAGAAACAAACATGGGGTACATAATAATACAGACAATGGTGTACACCAATATACAAGATACATAATTAGTGAAAAAATACAAAGAATGATAGCGTTAAAGGAGTTCTTTCGCGAAAAAAGTAGGCAGTTAAAAAATGTGATAGATGACAGGTTTTGGGCCAGTCCATTTTTTTAAGGGGGATTCTCAGGGCTTTCTTTGTTTTCAACAGCATTTCCTGAACAACTGTTGCAAAATTTAACTGACATAATAGTGTGCAAGTGATTAGGGAGGCCGGCTGATATCTTGCTATTTTGGCAGTTAAACTGTTGTTCAGGAAATGCTGTTGAAAACAAAGAAAGCCCTGAGAATCCCCCTTAAAAAGATGGACTGGCCCAAAACCTGTCATCTGTCACATTTTTTAACTGCCTACTTTTTTCGCGAAAGAACCCCTTTAAATACTATTCCTCCTCCAAGTCTTAGAAACTCAGAGGGAGATGTGATTTGGGGTCCGCCAATTACCAGAACCCCGAATTACCCCTGCGCACTATAACATTAGTGCTAAAGTAGCGCCTAGGTCAGGCGCTCATCGCCAATTGTCAAAATCACCTGCTTTGTGTGTGTTTTTTAATTCTTTCAGCTTGAATAAGCCCATATGCTTGAACACGTCGATTAGAGTGCGGCCGACTCCACCATAGACCGTAATAGGAATTACGGCTATAGCAGCGCACAGAGAGTAACTTTGTCGCCATCAGAAGACTTTTAATACACTGTAATTCGGCCGCCAGCAATAGCTGGAAACCAAATTACATAATTCTCCACCATCCACGTGGACCTGGAGGGGGAATAGTTATTAACGCCGCCGGGACTTGTGCAGGAGCAGAGTAAGCCATATATTGGCTGAATACTGGGCCCAAGTCTCGTGGCGGTGATTTCACTCGTACGCCATATGCTTAGCAAACTGCAAAGATATCATCCATGTGACGAGTAAGGTAAATTGGGCATGAGGCGCCCTTGGTGATTTGGGTGCCAAGACGATTGTGGCTATGGTAGTGCAGAGTGTGTAACCTGAGGGTCAGGGGATAGCTATAGTATATCCGAATTCCTGCTAGCGGCACAGGGACTCCAACTAGCAACAGTTCTTCTATAATGGTTATAGTAAAGCCAAAGCCATTGGACTTTAGCAGCAGTGGTTCGGCAATAAGCATTTGGCTACAGTATAGCCAAACATGGAGGTAGTTAGTATAAAAGCTGGGGGTTCGGCTACAGAAGGCAACAAGGCTTCGGTCAGGGATAACAAACTCCAGTCATCAAGGGCCGAGGTCCTCACATATTTTTGGCACAGCTCAATTTAATTAATGGGATTGAATCAGAAAAGGAGTGGTTCATCAAGTAGAACACATGTCTCCATTTTTCAGTGCATCCTAAACTCTGGCATGAATATGGCACTTGAGGACTGGAGTTCAACACCTGTGCCTTAGGTTATAGAGGTGGACATTTGGCTATAGTATTGTAAAGCTCTACACATGTAACCAATTGCTTACATGATCGTGGTAAAACTGGTGCAAGTCAATGAGGATCGGAATGCTCCTCAATGACTTAATCAAACACTACTGTTGTTCAAAAACAAATAATCGCCATGGGTGGGATGCATCATGAAAATGATGTTGCGCGATATCATACAAAAAAAATCATTCGGCATGCATAATTGTTTGCGAAAATCGCTAAGTGGTTATGGGCCTTTAGACTCTAGTTGTCTCAAGGTAGCAGTGCTACATATCTACTCTTCCATTCTTAGATATAGAAAATAACTAGCTGTGATTCGCAAGACTGTTCCTCTCCAAAAGGATATTGTTGAATATTATTTTGGGTTTGTTATTGAATACCACACTGGGGACAATTGACCTCAGTTTTCCTAATCCTTTTTTTTTAATCCTTCTACTATATTTGTATTATATCATAAGACCTATAGCAAATATTTCCTAGCTGACACTGATAAAAACATAGACGGTTCTGACACTTGTATACAATTATTTTCCCCTGAAGGCTACAATCCTTAATTCAAGATCTTCTAGACAGATATGTTAGGTTAGGTTCACAGTGAACATAAAAGTTATTACAATCTCTGATCACACTGAAATGGCAATTAGATGAACCTAATCTGAAAGGCATAGACAAATGAATAAACCAGATAAATGGCTACTAGGATAACTGAAGAAGCAAGAAATAATAAACAGAATTCTACAAATTAGGCACCCAGCAGGCAGCTTGTCATTAAAGTCAATGGGATCCGTGTACTTAAAGAAAAAAGCCACATTCTTACCTAAGGTGCCCTTGGTGCAACCCAGGATCTCTTGTTCGAATCCCGGATTCCGAAGACTTCGGAAGTCTTCGGGAGCCAAGTCCACCCGAAGACAGGCGGCTCCATTTTGCGCACGCGCAAATGCACGATAGAGAGCGCTCGCGCATGTGCAGTCTGGAGCGGCCCGTCTTCGGGAGTACTTGGGCTCCCGAAGACTTTCCAAAGTCATCTTAGCTGGCGAAAGGATCAGTATTTGACCAATGTAGTCAAATACTGCTCCCGGGGACAGCACAGCACCTCGGGCACCGGGAGAGGAGAGGAAAGGCTCATTAGGACCCAGCGCCTTCCCTCTCCTTAGGTAAGTAGATGGGTTCTTTTTTTAGGCGATGGTTCTCATTCTCTTTAACTACTTGCCGACTGCTCCACGTCAATTGGCATGAGCAGTGCGGCAGCCCCAGGACCGATCCACGCTGATTGGCGTGAACGGCTGTCTATGGGGCTAGCAGGAGATCATGCGCAGGCTGCGTGCGCATTTCCTTCTTGGAAGGCGGAGCTCCGTCTTCAGTCTCCCGCCGGCGATCGCCGCTTGGAGACTGTTAGACGGCGAAACCGCTGTCTTATTATGCTGTACAGCGCTGCTATCTGCAGCAGCGCTGTACTGGGGACAGCTGTGTGACACGGCTGTCCCCCTGTGAGACCTGAAGATGATCAGCTGTTATAGGCTGAAGTCTATGACAGCCGATCATGCTGATTGGCTGGCGGAGGAAGGGAGGGAGGGTAGTAAAAATTTAAAAAAAGCAAAATTTTATTTAAAAATAATAGAAATAAATATTTAGAAAAAACAAACAAAAAACATTGGGGAAGCGATCAGACCCCACCAACAGAGAGCTCTGTTGGTGGGAAGAAAAGGGGGGGGGGAATGACTTGTGTGCTGAGTTACACGGCCCTGCAACTTGGCTAAATCTGCAGTGGCCAATTTCAAGAAAAAGAGTCAGGTCTTTAGGGGGGTTAACACTGCGGTCCCCAAGTGGTTAAGGACTTGTGAAATCCAGACCATTTGAGCTGGTTTCCACGGTTTGCGCTGATCCAAGTTAACAGATGTTAGAGGCATTCTTAGTATGATGCTTTTTTTCTGTAGATTTGCATAACCAAAGAATTTCTGCACAAACTGTCAGAAACCATCTCAGGGAAGCTCATCTGCATGCTCGTCATCCTCATCGGGGTCTGGGTCTGACTGCAGTTCCTTGTCGTAACCGACTTAAGTGGACAAATGCTCACAATCGATAGCATCTAGCACATTGGGGAGGCGTTCTGTTCATAGATGAGTCCCTGTTTTCACTGTGCAGGGCAGATGGCAGACAGTGTGTATGGCGTCATATGGGTGAGCGGTTTGCTGACGTCAACGTTGTGGATCGAGTGGCCCATGGTGGCAGTGGGGTTATGGTATGGGCAGGCGTGCGTTATGGACAATGAACACAGGTGCATTTTACTGATGGAATTTTGAATACACAGAAATACCGTGACGAGATCCTGAGGCCTATTGTTGTGCCATTCATCCACAACCATCACCTCATGTTGCAGCATGATAATGCACAGCCCCATATTGGGGGATCTGTACACAATTCCTGGAAGCTGAAAACATCCCAGTTCTTGCATGGCCAGCATACTCACCGGACATGTCACCCATTGAGCATGTTTGGGATGCTCTGGATTGGCGTATAGGTCATGGCCAGAACCTGAAGTCTGGCCACTTCGTGTTCTGGCCAGTCAAAACAAGAAGTGGCCGTCTTGCTGCGGCCAATGTACAAAATGATTTGGATCCTGCCGGCTCCTTTCCTCTCCCCCGTCTCTGGCTCCTCCCCTGCCCCCCTCTCCTATTGGCTTCTGGCAGCCAGGGACACACAATGCAGCCAGAGTCATTCGACGCAGCAGGAAAGCAGGGATTCATGCCGCTCGTTCCTGCAGAGCGGGTGCTGGTAGAAGCAATATCTGCAGCATTCCTGCTCTGCTTTTCTGCCGAAACGAACGACTCTGGCTGCATTGTGTGTGTCTCCGGCTGCCAAAGCCAATTGGAGGGGGCGGAGCCAGAGCCAGGGGAGAGGAATGGAGCCGCCAGGATTCAATTCATTTTCACATTGGCCACAGTGAGGCGGCCACTTCTAGTTTCGACCGGCCAGAACCCGAAGTGGCCGAACTTCAGGTTCTGGCCGTAACATATACAACATTTTTCATCTTCTGTTTTTCATCTTTTCTGTACTCTGCATTTGAAAAAAAGTACCAAAAAGCATCGTAAAAAAGTACTCTCAAAATTATTCGGAGTATTTTCTTGCTTGCTGGCGACTTAAAAGGCTTTTTATTGATAAGGTGTGAAAATATCATCTAGGAGAAAACTTGGAAGAAAAAAATTAATTGAACAAGGCCATATACACTGTATGTGTGTTAGTTTTTAATATTTACAACTGAATCAGGTCCAGCAGCTCTTTATTAGTTAGGTTCGTCACCTTAGCATGCAGCACTTTGCTGTACACTACTGGCAAGTGGCCACATTAATGAACTACAAAAGCAGAAAACTATATCTACATCACTCGCTTTCCTTGCATAACATCGGCTCTCAGTCAGGCTCACAGGAGGATGTGTGCTGAGAATTCAGCCCTTGTGTTGCAATGGATGTGGTTTGCTTAGATTTTGCAAAAGATTGTAGAGCTTTGCAAAGTAAACCAGCAGTCAAGGAAACACGTCGTTAGTTGTCTCTAATCTAGAGAAGAGTCAGCGCTCCTTTCTTTCAGATCCCTTTCTGCAGCTTTCTATCAGAACTGTGTGGAAGGGTGAGCAACGCACCCTAAGAAGAAAACACAGGGACGACGGGAGCGCAAATGGTGCAGTATGTTACAAACTGTATAAAAATGAAAATGAGGTAAAATGAATACTCACAAAGAGAGGTTGCGTAGGGAGCAACCAACAAATAAAAAATGGAGATGCACAAACACGACTCCACGTGGGTAGCCAGAGAGGGTGGTGATGGTCGTGACAAGTGGCATCAGCCAGGTGGTGACCAGAATTGGCCCTTACAAGGAGATAAACAAGCACAGAGGGGGTAGGAGGTGCCCTGGAGTGGATAAAACGAAGTTAAAATGGCTTACCCCAATAATGGCAAAAAGAAAAAAAATATATATATATATGTACATACAGTATATCTAATTCATTTTTAATAAGCACAGTCAATGGTTCGTGGGTCTCTACCCACTTCCCAAGGCCAAATAAAGTGCCAAAGGTTTTTAAAAGCCAGGTGCAGGTGGGAATTTGAGGGTATTTAAAGAGACACTGCATCATTCTCTAATATTTGCAGTTTACACACTACTCAGCATTCTAAATGATTTTACAGAGCAGGCTAGTGAACTTTTGAACAGTCCTCTGCAGAAATAAAAACAATACATTGACAGACACTTGAGCTAATAAGCTTCAGAAGACAGATCTCTCTGCGACTTTGAAAGTTGTGGAGCTCAGTGGCTCTTTGCATAGATAACAACTGGAGTTTCTTAACTCTTCCTATACTGGAAACAATATTAGACGTATGTCTCTGCTCCTAATGTTTTATTTCTTAGCTGTACTACACAACCAATTCATTATATCATAATTTTTTTTGCGCTTCAGTGTATCTTTAACGCCGCCGTCATTTGGCTCACCCTGCGCCCAGCTCACCGGAGGTATACTAAAACATATGTTTGGAGGATGCTAGTACCCACCAACTCTTATTAAAAAAATTCTTAGGTGATTGTCAGTGGTGGACAAAAGCTGCTATCTTGCCTTGAGCCCCATTTCAGCTCAATCCATTTTTGATCGTGATAGAAAGCTTTATCTAAATATGCAGTGAAAGTTTACACGTTACAGATGTATCTTTTTGTTTATAAAAAAATTGCTGGACATGGTGCAAAATGATAGTACAACACATGGGTAAGTGTACAGTATGTGTCCATTTATAAGGGTATGCACTAATGATACTGATGAAAGTTCATGTACTTTATGTGTGTAAGAGTGCCCAATACATTACTTGATTTTCTGCATCGATCAGGGGCGTAGCAATAGGGGTTGCAGAGGTTGCGACCGCATCGGGGCCCTTGGGCCAGAGGGGCCCCGAAGGGCCCTCCCTAAACTACAGTATTAGCTCTCTATTGGTCCTGTGCTCATAATAATCACTTCTATGGATACTTTGAATAGTAGTAATCATTAACAAGCTATTTCCCATCCCCTTCTTGCACCTCTGACACTGTAGTTGCCATTGGCAGGTTTTGGTGCGCCGTATCAATTGCTATGTATAGAGTGCTTAGGGGGCCCCATTGTAAAACTTGCATTGGGGCCCACAGCTCCTTAGCTACGCCACTGGCATCGATGTCAGGCTGATTTGATCATAATGGTTGAGTCTGGCAGAGATCAATGCCACAACATGGCCACCTGATCAATCATTTCGATCAATTTCTGGCTGAATCAATCAAAAAGATTTATTCAGTGTGCTCAAAAATCTCAGTAAAAAGAGTTCAATGAGGTGCACAATGGTAATGGCGTTTGATTTACCGATCACCGTCAGACCACTGTCCCTTCTTTACCCCCAAGTGTATGTGTGCCCCTTGGGCCCATGGTGGGTGCAGGGCTGGATTTCTGGGAAGGCCACCAAGGCCCAGGCCTTGGGTACCAGTTGACCAAGGGGTGGCTGGACATGGAAGAGGGACTGCTGCATATGGAAGAAGATGCTGCAAATGAAAAGAAACACATGAAAATAGGGAGCTGCTGCCCAAGGGACTTGTACAGGCCTGAAGGAAGCTGCTGTAGGTGAATGTTAGACATGGAAAAGGGGGCTGCACAAGGACTAGGAGGTCATAGCTCCCAACTGTGTGAGGTAAGAAAAAGGGACACTTTAAGACACACCCCTGTCACACCTCTAACCATGCCACCACCACACCCCTCATCATGCATACCACAAAGAATTTAAAAGCCAAAGCTGTAGTTTTATCACTCAAACCACACTGGTCCCTTTCATTATCAGTAGTTTTCCTTCATTTTAATAATTAAAAATAAAAAATATGCTAGTTTAAAGGATGGGAATAACGTTTAGAGTCAATTAAACACATTTTCAGTAGAAAAATACATTTATTTACACACATCTATACATCAGTCCTGAAAGAGGGCCCAATGAGGAAGAAAGAGGGACAGAGGGAATGGGTTCCCAAAGAGGGACTGTCCCTCCGAAAAAGGGACTGTTGGGAGCTATGGCAGGGGGTTGCTGCACACGAAAGGGAAACCAAAAGAAAGTTGGCCTAGGGGCATAAAAAGTATAAATCCGGCCATGGGTGAGTGATGCAAGCTCACCTGTAAAAAGCTGTGCCCGAGTGGCTCTGTGCTACAGCGTGGGAGTGACCAGGTCTCTCACGGGTGCAGTGTGGCCCTGCTCATACTCACAGGAACAAATCCGACACACCATAGTTAGATTTGCTTATTGGGTCCCAGCGCTGGATTGGTGTGGTCAAGTATGATGGAGGAAGCCTCAAGGCTATTCAAAGGCTTCCCTGTACTAAAGTAAATATCTAACCTTTTTTGTTAAAGAGAGCCCCAGGTGGGCTCATAAAATAAAATAAAAATTATAATACCTGATCCGGGGGGCTGAGCAGATCAGGTAGCGTCCGCTCTCCATCGCTCCTGTGGGCCGCACTGGCCAACTTTCACTTTAGTAACCTCTGGGTCACGATGCTGGAATGAAAGATTTATTCTCTCTCCCAGTGTGCAGGGAGGCGGGGGAGTGGCAGGGGGCATGGCCAGGGAGAGAGAGAGCTGTCCAATAGCAGCCCTGGAAAGCATGTAGGAAGGACCTTAGTGAGTGTTTTGAACAGGGAATCCATCTCCTCTATTTACCCTCCAAAATAATCGGGGGCTATAGCACACCGATTGGGTGGGTGGGTGGGTTAGGGCAGAGAACGGTGGTGTGGGGGACACAGAGGCATGTCATGAGGCAGAGAACATGCCTGATGTCTTTGTGTCCCATCTGCCCTGCACCACCTCAGGTTCTCTTTAAAATCTTCTTTCAAAATTCAAACAAATACAGCTTCTGCGGGAATTTAAAGAGAACCTGAGGTGGCTTCCTAAGAATGAAATACGCACACAGAGGCTGGGTCTGCCTATACTGCCCAGCCTCTGTTGCTATCTCAATCTCCCCTAAGTTACCCCTGCGCTCTGCTGTCCCCCATAAATCTCAGCCGCGCTGTCGACACGCAGCGTGTCGCAGCAGGCTGTGTTTACCTCTGTAGTGTCACTCTGTGTGCTCCCCCGCCTCCTGCATAGCTCCGGTTCCCACCTGCGTCCCTTCCCTCCCTGCTGATTGGAGGGAAGGGAGGCGGGCGGGGACCGGAGCTATGCAGGAGGCGGGGGGAGCAGCGAGAGTGACACTTACAGAGGTAAACACAGCCCGCTGTGTGTCGACAGCGCGGCTGTGATTTATGGGGCATAGCAGAGCGCAGGGGGAACTTAGGGGGGATTGAGATAGCAACAGAGGCTGGGCAGTATAGGCAGACCCAGCCTCTGTGTGCGGATTTCATTCTTAGGAAGCCACCTCGGGTTCTCTTTAATGTTTAACCACCTTCTGCAAAATAGATGTTTTATACTAATTAGTGCAAAAAAGATCATTTTATAAATGTCCATTTTGCTGAACTGCAAACCCACTCACATGTACGAATGCCATTAAAAGGGTGCAGACGCCCGTTTTAACATGTCAGTGGAGTGACTGAAAGTGATGAAATTATGCAACATTTAAATTACATTGAGTGAAAGGCCTGGCCTAAATTGAGATCTCCAGGAACTTATAAGACAATTTTCATGCGATCAGCATGATTGTGTTTTACTGACGGTTTGTAGAAAAAAAGACACCTCAGACACAGCAAAAATACTACATGCTCTGTGTTTGTGGAAAAATTGAACCACATTAGTAATCACTGTGCCCTTGGGATCGGAAAGAGAGCTCTCACCATCTTGGGGTTTCCTCACATCATCACCAGCATCTATGTGTGTGTTATTTGTAACCACTTAAGGACCACGGGGTTTTCTTCTGATCGGTGCTGCGTGGACTCTCCAGCCCGCAGCACCGATCAGGAAATAGCCAGGGCGATCAGACTTCCCCCCTTTTTTCCCCACTAGGGGGATGTCCTGCTGGGGGGGTCTGATCGCCGCCGGCTGCCTGCACTTTCCGGGGGGGGGCTCTTCAAAGCCCCCCTAAGCAGCGCTTTCCGCCCTCCCCGGCTTTCCCTCCCTCTCCCTGTACCTGTGAGTGGCGCAGGATGCCGGCGATCCCCGGCCAATCAGAGCCCGGGGATCGCCGATCTACGTCACGGCGCTGCTGCGCAGCAGCGCCGTGTGATGTAAACAGCGGGGATTTCTTTCCCGGATGTTTACATTATGCGTGCGAGCCGCGATCGGCGGCTCGCACGCTGTTCACGGAGACAGTCTCCGTGAACTAGCATGGAAAGGCCGCTCGATCGAGCGGCCGTTTCCATGCTATACCACTAACGACCCGCCGACGCCTATGGGCAAATGTGGGGGGCAAAGGGGAAAAAGAGTTGAACTTACCTGGAGCTTCTAATTGTCCCCCGCAGACATTCTGTGCCCACGCAGCCACTCACCGATGCTCCGCTCCCTGACGCCTGCTCACTTCCGGAATTACTAGTCTGCACCTGTGCGGCTTTGTCTTTGCCCCTGCTGACAACCCCGGGAGCGTACTGCGCAGGCCCTGCGCGGTGATGTCAGCGGGAGCGAGGAGAAGGCTGTGCAGGTGCAGTGGCAATTTCGAAAGTGAACCGGCGGCGGGGACCGGAACATTGGTGAGTGGCTGCGCGGGCACAGATCACCTGCGGGGGACCATTAGAAGCTCAAGGTAAGTTCAACTCTCTTTCCCCTTTGCCCCCTACGATACTCCTTAAAAGGGAACCTAAACTGAGAAGGATATGGATTTTTCCTTTTAAAATAATACCAGTTGCCTGACTCTCCTGCTGATCCTGTGTCTCTAATACTTTTAGCCACAGCCCCTGAACAAGCCTGCAGATCAGGTGCTCTGACTGAAGTCAGACTGGATTAGCATGCTTGTTTTAGGTCTGTGATTCAACCACTACTGCCAGGCAACTGGTATTTTTTAAAAGGAAACATCCATATCCCTCTCAGTTTAGGTTCCCTTTAACCCTCTGGGCGATACAATTATATCGCCCGGGAGGGGGCGCAGCACTATTTTTTTTACATTTTTTAAATCATGTAGCGAGCCCCGGGCTCGCTACATGATAGCCGCAGCGCAGCGGCATCCCCCCACCCACTCCGATCGCCTTCGGCGATCAGAGTAAGCAGGAAATCCCGTTCAGAACGGGATTTCCTGCTGGGCTTCCCCGGTCGCCATGGCGACGGAGCGGGATGACGTCATGGACGTCGTGACGTCAGAGGGTGTTCCGATCCACCCCTCAGCGCTGCCTGGCACTGATTGGCCAGGCTGCGCAAGGGGTCGGGGAGGGGGGGGGCTGCGCGGCATGGCGGGTAGCGGCGGATCGGCAGCGAGCTGCGGCAATCGTAAGTTACACGCAGCTAGCAAAGTGCTAGCTGCGTGTAACAAAAAAAAAATTATGCAAATCGGCCCACCAGGGCCTAAGAACTCCTCCTGCGCGACATACCCCGAGCTCAGCTCGGGATTATCGCCCAGGAGGTTAAGTACACCTAGCAAAGTCATCCAATCATAACACAGAGATGAGCTGAGAGATTCCTAGTTCCAATGGACTAGGCTGGAGTAGGTAGGCCTGACACAGATCAGCCATTTTACCTTGTTTTTTTTTTTAAAAAGTATTATTACCCAGCAATCAGAGACCCAAGATCACATGTGGCTCACTAATGAGCAAACATTTAAAGGATTAATGAGGTGACATGTGACATGATGAGACAGACATGTGTATGTATAGTGCCAAGCATATAAATAAATATGGTGTGTTCCTTTTTTTCTTTCTCTGTCTGAAAGAGTTAAAAATCAGGTATGGAAGTGACAGTTTCTTTCCAGGTCGGGACCGGGTGAGCATATCGCTAACTGATAAGGAATTACAGCCATAAAACACTTCTATTGCAGAAAATGTCTTCTGAGAACAGAAAGAGATAAAAAAGGTCAATAAATCACAGATTTTAGTTCTGGCATACTTCCATGCATGCGTCATTGAGCCAAGACAATGAAACAGTAAAAGCTTAAAAAGTAGATTAAAAATAAAATACAACTGTGGGATATATAAAAAAGACATTTTTTGGAGACGGAGGATAGATATATTAATTTATCTCCTCAGTTTATTTTCACCTTGTGTTCCCTTTAAGGACATTTTCCTCAGTATTTAATTGCAGTCCAGTTTTTTTTTTTTTTTTTAAAGTATGCTGGATGATGTAGCATGCTGTTCATTTCTTCCCTTCAAGGTTTGTTTACACAATTGATACTGTGCAAATCCTGAGTCACTATGATATGAACTTGTTGACAGCAAAGGTCTTTTTCTGCTCCACACATCGCCATCTGCTGGTGTCTGCAATTAATAAGAAACAGTACAGGAAATAATATGCATTATTCACATAAGAAGACGTTCAAATGTCGTAAAAAAGGAAGCAGCATTTTCTTCCCATACTTTAAGATCGCCTCACGCCAATGAATCTTAATCGCATTCACACAATAACCAACTGTGTAAAGTTTGAGACCCCTGCGATTAACAGTCTAAGAATGGCTGCAGTTTACATTTTCCCATTTAAAATGAATGGCTGAAATTTGGCTGAAATTTAATTGGCTGCTTTATGCTACGCTCACTTTGTAACCTCGATCACCAAGTGACCAACTGTGCCAAGTTTGGGGACTCTGGCTTGATTACTGTGAGAATGGCAGCCTTTTACATTTTTTCCGTTGACATAAATGGGTAAAATCTAATTTTTTGTTTGTAGCTCCGCCCATGTGTGCAGGGGGGACCCGAGACCCCCAGTACCTATTATCCCAGGTAGTAAGGGATCTGTATACCAAGTTTTGTTCAAATCGGTCGAGCCGTTTTCGAGTGATCGCGGCACATACACACACATACACACATACATCCGATTTTATATTTATATAGATATGGTAGCAGGGGCGTAGCAATAGGGGTTGCAGAGGTCTCGACCGCATCGGGGCCCTTGGGCCAGAGGGGCCCCAAGGGCCCTCCCTAAAATGCAGTATTTAGCTCTCTATTGGTCCTGTTCTCATAATAATCACTTCTATAGATACTTTGAATAGTGGTAATCATTAACAAGCTGCTCCCCATCCCCTTCTTGCATCTCTGGCACTGTAGTTGCCATTGGCAGGTTTTTGTGCGCTGTATCAATTGTTATGTATAGAGTGCTTGGGGGCCCCATTGTAAAACTTGCATCGGGGCCCACAACTCCTTAGCTACGCCACTGACACTGTATGGTAGGTTACAGGATTGAATAAACAGTTGTAGGTTGATTAAAGCACATTGAAAACAACTGAAAAAAAATGTTTATAATGTATGTCCAAATCCAGAGTTGTCCGGGAAAAAAACCCCAAACATTTATTTACATGAACAAATATGTACAATACAGGCATATTAATAGTATAATAGTAGTAGACCTACAAACATGAATGCCCTGTGGGGATGGAATCTGTAATTAAGTAAAGGTGGCCACACATCTATAGACTTGATCGACCATCATATTCCATAATTATTATTGAATCTGATGAAAATCGCCAAGAGCATGCCCAATCAACATCTTCGGCCACTGGGGGGTGAGGTATAAAACCTCACAGGGCCAATTCCTGAACAATTTCATGCTGAAATCAATCAGGAATTGGCCTGCGGTTTATGGCGGCCAACAGATCTCTCTCCTATCAGATTCGATCAGAGAGAGATCCGTCTCTTGGTTGATCACACGCCAAAATCACTAGATTTATGGCTAACTTAAAGGGATACTGTAGGGGGGGTCGGGGGAAAATGAGTTGAAGTTACCTGGGGCTTCTAATGGTCCCCCACAGACGTCCTGTGCCCACGGAGCCACTCACCGATGCTTCGGCCCCACCTCCAGTTCACTATTGGAATTTCAGACTTTAAAGTCTGAAAACCACTGCGCCTGCGTTGCCATGTCCTCGCTTCCTCTGATGTCACCAGGAGCGCACGGCGCAGGCACAGACCATACTGGACTTGCACAGTACGCTCCTGGTGCCATCAGCAGGAGCATTGGGGAGTGGCTGTGCGGTCTCAGGATGTCTGTGGGGGACCATTAGAAGCCCCAGGTAACTTCAACTCATTTTCCCCCGACCCCCCTACAGTATCCCTTTAACCACTTTCCCCCCGCCCGTACGAATTTCTCCGTCCCTTTTTCCATCCTTTAACCCCCAGGGACGGAGAAATCCGTACTTTCCGCGTTCCCGCCACTGTCCGCGCTCCCGCTCGTAAACACGCCGCCCGCCGCTAGTAAACACGCCGCCGCCCGCTCGCCCGGAGATCAATCCATTCCCGTTTGTTGATCTAAGCCCCGCAATAATCCGCTGCTCTCCGATGAGCAGCGCGATCATTGTGAAAAGTAAACACACTTACCCAGCCTCCAAGTACTTCCTCCAAGCTTCCGGAAGGACGCTTGGAGGTCGCATTAAAACAAAAAGTTACTGTGGCCATCTTGTGGCCAAATAGTAAAACTACACCCTACACATTTTTCACATACAAATAAATTACTTTTACACAAAAAATTAACTCATTACCTCCCACACTCCCAATTTTTTTTTTTGTAATTAAAAAAAAATAAAAAAATGTACAATAAAAAAAAATACATAAATAGTTACCTTAGGGACTGAACTTTTTAAATATTTATGTCAGGAGGGTACAACACTGTTACTTTATAAACTATGGGCTTGTAATTAGGGATGGACGCAAAACTGAAAAAAAATGCACCTTTATTTCCAAATAAAATATTGGCGCCAAACATTGTGATAGGGACATAATTTAAACGGTTTTATAACCGGGACAAAAGGGCAAATACATTTCATGGGTTTTAATTACAGTAGCATGCATGAATTAAAAACTATAATGGCCGAAAACTGAAAAATAATGAATTTTTTCCCCAGATTTTTCCTATTTTCCCATTAAAACACATTTAGAATAAAATAATTCTTGGCATAATGTCCCACCTAAAGAAAGCCTGATTAGTGGTGGAAAAAACAAGATATAGATCGTTTAATTGTGATAAGTAATGATAAAGTTATAGACGAATGAATGGAAGGAGCGCTGAAAGGTGAAAATTGCTCTGGTGGTCAGGGGGTAAACCCCTCAGTGGTGAAGTGGTTAAGGCACTGACTGTATTGTATTTTTTTCTTTTAGTGCTTAAAGAGAACCTAAACTGAAAATCAAAAATCAAAATAACCATACACAGGTCATACTTAACTCCGTACACAAAAACCCTATGAGGATTACTGCGCGGTAATCTCCATTCCCGCTGCAGGCCAAGCAGGAAGTGAGGTTCTCCAGCACTCACTTCCTGTGGCCCGAAATAAGAATTGCACGGAGTATATAGAAAAAATACCCTTCCAGGCATGCGCACTGCAACGCGTTATACAATTTTTAAAAATATGCACCACCATAGACTTGACTTCCGGTTCCAAGTCACCACGCATGCTGGCCACAATGCACTTCTGCTTTGCCCGCAAGTGAAATTGGAGACTTCCGGCGCAAAGCATTGTACCGTGCAGGTATGAAATGCCCCATAGACTTTAATTGGCATAGGGTTACCCTGTGGCAAAACAAGGTGACGCAACATGCCAGTGTGAAAGAGGCCTCAATGTTTCAATACAGAATATATTCTGATCATTCAAATGAAGAATTGATTAGATGGTATAATTTACTAGGTGACCTAAGCCTATTTAAAAACGGGCTCTAGGTCTCTTGTAACACTACCGATTATTAGTGCGCATGCACGCGCACCAGTCTGCCACACTCGCACCCGTCTGCCGCTCGCACAGCTGTCTGCCCGGCTCCCTGGCTCCATCCTCCTGTCCCAGTGGCTGACCGGGCTGCGCACATGTGCAGTAGCAAAAAAACACGGACACAGGGACAGGATGACGCAGGACAAGTTAGGTTTTATTATATAGGATTGTCTGGAACTGTGTAATATGTTGGAGCAATATAAATCCAATAAATTATAATAATTGCACAAATTAAATGCAAATTTTTGTCTGCATCGACAACAATCTTATCATCCATTATTTTGCTTCTGATAGACGACCTGAGAAAAGTCGAAAGTCACAGTCATTTGACAGAAACAATCTTTCACGCAATCAATGACGATTTGACATTTCAAATGGAATTATTTAATATGGTCATTTGAAAGGTCACATTGTTTTGGCTACCTTAAAGCAGCAAGGAAAGTCATACTATCCCAGGAAAAAAAAAAAACCACAACTATAAGTAGATAAATACATGTTCTACTTACATAACATATGTATTATACTGTCCACATTTTGATTTCAGTTAATTTTATATAGTAAATAAAGAGAAAATTGTTTTTCAGGCATTTCCCATCTTTACTGCCTCTGACTTAAGCCAATGCTGACGTAATTTCCTCCCATACTCCTTTTTTCCCCTAGACACTGCACTGTCATATCTAGCTTGCTTTGTAAACACATGTGAGCACAGTATAGATCATATTTCAGCAGCTTCACACTGAACTGCCCTCAGCCAATCAGTGAGGATCAGGAATGTGGGAGGGAAGATGACAAGCTTCCCTCTCCTCGGCAATGTACCAAATAGAGCTGGGCTGACTGAGATAACATTTATTACAGCAGAAACATTTATGATTCTATTGGCATGCTTGCAATGCAGGGTCAGGTTAAAGACTGCATAATAAACACAGAGCAGTGGGCAAATGGAATTTGATTTTATGGCTGACAATCCTGCTTTAAAGGTGACCATTCACAGGCTGATCTGTCAAACAATCAGCTCAAAATGATTTTTTGAGTCCTACTGTAACGTTTGCGGAATCGTTTTCGCGGTCAGCGCACAAGATGCGCACTGACACAGCGAAAACGTTCCACAAGCATATAATTGGGTGAACCCAGGCTAGGTGCAATGCACCAGCAGAGGGCAATTCCCACCGACAGATGGCGCTGTGAGTGCAGATGAGCACAGCCTCTGCACAGCCACAAATACCAGATGAGAGTTGTACAGATCTAAGACAATGCGGGGCTGAACAGCCCTTAAAGAGAAAGAGCACAGATACAGGATGAATGTGTGTTCACCAATCTAGTCACGACCCTGCGACGGTGAACACACATCAGCAGAAACAAAAGCAAGAACGCGATCGCGAGAAAGGCGATCGCCAGAAGTGACAGAAGACAGATCAGAACAGAACACAAGAGTAGCAAAGGCACAGCAAACGACAATGAGAAAATAACGAAAATAACAAACGCTAACTAAACGCGAACACCGCACTCATTCGCAACAGCGAACGCGTTTACAGCGCGATCTCCACACGTTAAGCGCAACAGAGACAAGCACGCCTAACTAACCACCGACAGACAAACACGAAACAAAGAACGCGAGCGCTTGCTTAACGGTTACCTCACCGAGCCTACAGCAAGCATTCATATCAGACAAGACAGACAAACGGAAAACAGGAATACGAGAGGAAAGATCCACTGCTCTTTCTGTCAGAGCGAGTGCGATCCGAGTACAGGAACAGGCTAGGGAAGATCCACTGCTCTTTCCGCCAGAGCGAGTGCGATCCGGGTACAGGGACAAGAAAGCAGATCAGAAGGATCCACAGCCGCTACCGCTAGGGGCTAGTGCGATCCAAGCACGACAGACAGATGAGATAGCAGGGAGCAACCGCTGCTCCAGCTATACTCCAAGAACAAAGATCAGAAGTATCCACAGCCGCTACCGCTAGAGGCTAGTGCAATCCAAACACGACAGACAAATGAGATAGCAGGGAGCAACCGCTGCTCCAGCTATACTCCAAGAGCAAAGATCAGAAGGATCCACAGCCGCTACCACTAGAGGCTAGTGCGATCCAAACAAGACAGACAGATGAACAGAAGGGGCTACCAGTAGCGACCGCTGCTCTGGTTAGCACCCCAGACTGGTGACAGGACAATCGCAACAGAGAGGCAATACAGACAACACAGATAACAATCTAACTGCACTAGGGAGACTGCCTAGTGCAGTCCCAAGAATTACTCTAAGATAACTTTGACAAGAAATAGCATGGCTGACACTCTAGGAGTGTTTCAACAAACCCTGAAGGGATGACCAGAAAAGGACTCTGGGAAAACATAGCTTTTTATACTGCCAGCCTACAAAGGAGGCAGCTAGGTGATTTGCATAACCAATGTATGCAAAATCCTCAGCAGCAGAGCAGATCAGAAACTTGCAAAGGAAAGACAGGTCTCTCTTCCAGAGACCTGCAGCCCACAGACTAGAGGAATGGTCAAACAGCTGTCTGCCTGTGCAGCCAGCTGAGCGGAACATTACACCTACCACAAAAAGGGGCATTATTTTAATCAGATAAGCTTGAATGATTCAAACTAAATCAATTGAATTAACTAACCTGCATTTTTTTTACACTACAAAATGATCGATTTGGAGCAAATTTGGCCAACGTTTTCTGGACTCTTTGACTAAATTTTCAATTGATCAGACCCTAAAAAAATCAGTTAGAAGTTATCAGTTCCATCCTCAGTGCAGGAGCAGATTTCAGACAGATCTAAAATCGATGCCAAAAATCGATGTCTTCTTCTTCCTCTTCTTTCCAAAATGACATAGAAGGAGCAAAAAACCTGAGGACTTATATTACTAGGCTGGAAGGATTTACAGTCACATCAGGTGTGTGGGATCAGCTGTTTTTCTATGATCATTAGTGGAAGTGTGTTTCCTGGAATAATGAATCATGCCTCGCTGTCTGACAGACATATGTGTGTTTAACAGATGTCAGAAGAACGCTACCTGCATGCATTAACAGTGCCAGGGCAAGACAAAGATGTCAGAGACCACCCCCTCTCCCCCTCACTACGGCAAAGATACCAGAGCAAGCCACACACCCACTGTAAAGATAACAGAGCGAGCCACACACTCACTGTAAAGATACCAGAGCGAGCCACACACTCACTGTAAAGATACCAGAGCGAGCCACACACTCACTGTAAAGATACCAGAGTGAGCCACACTTTCACTATAAAGATATCAGAGCGAGCCACACACTCACTGTAAAGATACCAGTGTGATCCACACATTCATTGTAAAGATACCAGAGTGAGCCACACACTCACTGTAAGGATACCAGAGTGAGCCACACACTCACTGTAAAGATACCAGAGTGAGCCACACACTCACTGTAAAGATACCAGAGTGATCCACACATTCACTGTAAAGATACCAGAGCAAGCCACACACTCACTGTAAATATACCTGAGTGATCCACACACTCACTGTAAAGATACCAGAGTGAGCCACACACTCACTGTAAAGATACCAGAGCAAGCCACACACTCACTGTAAACGTACCAGAGCAAGCCACACACTCACTGTAAAGATACCAGAGTGATCCACATACTCACTGTTAAGATATCAGGGCTAGCCACACACTCGCTGTAAAGATACCAGAGTGATCCCCATGCTCACTGTAAAGATACCAGAGCAAGCCACACACTCACTGTAAAGATACCAGTGTGAGCCACACACTCACTGTAAAGATACCTGTAACGATTGTGGGATATCTCCGTGTTCAGCGCACAAAGATGTGCGCTGACACTGCGGAGGTCCTCCACAAGCGTGTCAAGATACTAGAACCCAGCTTTTGGTGCAAGCACCAGTAGAGGGAAAATTCCTGTCGGCAGATGGCGCTGGGGAGTGCAGAGGAACCAATCCTCTGTACCTCCACAAACGCCAGACAGGAATTTGTACGAAGCGCAGAACGCAATCGCAAGAGAGGCGATTGCGAATGAGATTGAGCAAAGGGATAGGTTGTATGTGTGTGCGCCAATCTAGTCGCCACCCTGCGACCGCGCACACACAACAGCAGATACGAAATAGGAACGCGATCGCGAGAGGTGCGATCGCCAGACGAGACACAAGGCAGAACAGAATAGAATACGAGGGTAGCAAAGGCACAGCAAATACAATAAGGAGATACGGAAAATAACAACCGCTAGCTAACCGCGAACACCGCACTCATTCGCAACAGTGCACGCGGTTATGCGCGATCTCCACGTGATAAGCACAATAGAGACAAGCACGCCTAACTAACCATAAACAGACAAACATGAAACAGGGGACGCGAGCGCTTGCTTAACGGTTACCTCACCGAGCCTGTAGCAAGCGCAGCGGACAAGACAGACACACGAAAAACAATAACTAGGCAGGAAGGATCCACCGCTCTTCCGCCAGAGCAAGTGTGATCCAAGCAGGAACACAGATCAGAAAGATCCACAGCCGCTAACGCTAGCGGCTAGTGCGATCTCAGCAAGACAGAACGATTCGCTATCAACCGCCGTTGGTGACAGCGCAATCGCGACCGACAAGACAGAACAGAAGGATCCCCAGCGCTCGCACAAAGTAGCTAGCGCGATCCCAGGAAACAGAACAGAAGGATCCCCAGCGCTAGCACAAAGTAGCTAGCGCGATCCCAGGAAACAGAACAGAAGAGATAGCTGGCAGCAACCGCTGCACCAGCTATACTCCAAGAACATAGATCAGAACCATTTCCTGTCAACCACCATAGGGACAGGACAATGGCAAACAGGCAAGACAAGACAGAACAGGCAATACAGATAATACAACCTGACTGAGCTAGAAGGGGAGCCTAAAGCAACCCCCAGGAATTAACTATACTAAGATAGCAGTGGCTGACACTCCAGGTGAGTCCAGCAGGAACAAACCTCTATGAGCAGCGAAGCATTGTGGGACACACATAGTACTTATAGTACACGCCTCCAATGAATGTGGCCAGGCAATTTGCATGACAACGTATGCAAATTCCTCAGCAAGCACAAGCTGCAAAACTGACAGAAGGACTTCTTTCCAGAGTCCTGCAGCATGCAGACCTGAATAATGATCAAAAGGCTGCCTGCCTGCGCAGGCAGCTGAGCGGATCGTTACAGTACCCCCCCCTCTAGGGACGAATTCCAGACGTCTTTCAAAACTGGCGTTACCAAAAAACTCTAACTGAAGACTCATGAAGGTCGGGGCAGCCCGACAAGGTCCAATTCCAGAGTCAGTCCACCCGAAACCGACCTCATCGGAAACAGAAGCCACCGAAACATGCCCATCAGTACTACCAGTCTTAGCGTAACACCCATCAGGACTGTGAATACCAGAGAAAAAGCCATCGACACCCTCCAGACAATACCCACCACCTTCCAACGAGCGTCCGAAAATACCAAACCTGCCACAATACCTGTTCGAAGTGTCCCTTACAACACAAAAGCCACCGTTGATCTTATCCAGGGGACCAAGCAAAATCTCTCCCGGAATCTCCCAGAACCTTTTGAAGCTCCACAGAGATCCCAAGAGGGCAGAACAATCACCAGGCTCACATGGAGAATTACCAAGAACCCCCATGGAACCAATGACAATTCCGGATTCAGAATTACGAGGACACCCATTAAGATCAAGACTTTCAGGGACCACTTCTGGGCATGCAAGCAGGCAGGCTAAATCAGAGCATGTCTCCACCGAGGAAGCATCTGAGTACGCTGGTAACCGAGGCACACTTGGGCTTTCTGGGTCACAGAGCACACTGGGGTACACCAGCACAGGAGAAACCTCAGTACATGTCGGGGAACTGCCAACCTCAGAGTCCGGCACGACAAGACCAAAACCAGTACCGGACAGAGAATCATCATGAGTGGAGGTCACAGGCACTGTACTTTCACAAGAAGACTCGGATACAAATTCAGAAATTTCTGTGACAATAATATCATCATTGACTACATATGAGTGAAGCTCCATCAGAGCTGAAAAGGTAGCCAGCAAGGCAGCAATGCCTACGGAAGAGGGTAACACCTCAGAAGGACTTGGGGGGCAGGAGACATCTCCTACAAGTTCTGCACCCTTTGGGAGGAACTCTGAGACCTCCAGAACATCAAACAAGACCTCAGGAACATCATTTTTCAAGTTTTCTCGGAAGGATTCTGAACTATCCATGTTACAGGGCAAAACTGGAAGTTTATTTTGTGGACAGGGCAGATGTCCCAGGAATGGTTCCACCATAACCTGAGACTGGATCTCATCATCATGAGGGGAATGTACAGGTATATTTACTGGAACACACACTGACTCCCTAACTTCATTCTCACTGTACCCAGAATTCTGTGTGGCAGTCAAACTAGCTTGTAACTCCAAAACTGCAGAAAAACAGGCGAGTATAGTGGCAATACCTAGACGAGCCTCTAGGGACACTGCAGGAGACTCTAAACAAGGCCATCTTAACTCATCCAGAGTACAGGGTGCAGAATCAGCACTTTCCTCAGAACAAGAAAGGGACTCACAAATGTCAGTGTGATTGGACATCATATTGTTATTCATGGTACAGGGCAGGCTCAGAGAAACTTTCTCTGGACCCAGCAAAGATGTTTCAGAGTCAGATTCGCAAAACCGAAGCGCTGTCTCACTCTTAGATTCGGCTAACAATGTCAAATCCGAGGAGCCAGAACGCAAAACCTGCGAATCCAAGATCGCTTTAGGTTGTGAAACTGACGCTTCCATAGCGCAAATCTCCGCGATCTGCGGAGCAGACTGCAAGGCATCTAGGGTCGAAACACTGGAGCAATTGTCCCCAGGCAACGGGCCCTTACAGGTGTGAACAGGGTGAGACAGAGACTCATCTGCAGAAGAAATAGCGACATCAACAGAATAAACTTTATTAGGCATATTAATTTCACTTTTGATGCTGCATAGTTTAGGAATTTTTCCCATAGCAGGATCATAGATGGAAGATCTTAAAGATCTGTTCTTAGATGACAAGGGATCCCACATATCTTTGAGAAAACTGGCACATTCATGTTGATCACAATCTGCAGGAACATCTGAGAAACAGGCATTACATCGCATAGATTCAAACTTCACGCAATCAGGAGAGAATCTTTCAAGATTCGCACAAGAATCAACCACAGTAGTGCACCCATTCATGTCAGGTCGCACAATATCTAGACTCACATGCTTTACCCCAGAAAGGCAGGAACAATCATCCGATAACGATGTCTCTTTATTGAAGTCAATTGATTGGTGTGTGTGCAATTCATCCAAAATCGTCTGCCACACATAAGTCACCGGATTCACAAAACATTCGTCACACTCATCAGAGTCAATCAAAGCGTACACCGAATCAAGACAAGCATAAAGAATCTCTGCGCTTTTTGCGATGTAAAAATCGCAAAACGCCTTCCAATCAATCTCGAACTCCTCAATTAATGCTCCAATATCCCATGGAGCAAATGGGGGTTCAAACAACTCGGTTTCCAAGAAACCCTCATAAGGGTTGGGGTCAGGAACATGCAAAGACTTTCTTACTCCTTTAATATAGAAAATAATTCTGCCTATCAAAGGATCCACAAATGCCCTTTCTTGGGGTAATGAAACCTGAGACTGAGAAATTTCAGACTTTACAGAAACAATTTTTTTATTTGTAATTGCTATGGGCAACGGTTTTTTCAGCTGAGAAGTCTTCCTTTTTTTCCTGCTTTTAGTCCTTGCTGCTTTAGGTGGCTGCTGTTTAGACACAGGGGAATAGTTACTGCATTCATTTTCAAACTGAATGGTTTTGCATGAAGTAGGTAGAGCAGCTGACTCATTAGCAACTACACACTCATACAGGGCAGGTGGCAAACAAGGCAACTCAAACCAGTAGGAGAATGTAAATGTAAGAAACTGATATAGATTATCATTCCAAGAATTGTCTTGCAAGATTTCATGAGCCCATACAAACAGATCATCTTTCAAAAGCACATAAGCTAATTGGAGAGCAGACGTGGACGGATCAGTAATTTGAAAAGTAGGATTCAGACAAAATTTTACGCATTCAGAGAGAAAATCCTCTTTCGTCTCTGAATTTAATATTTTGAAACTCTTAAAGACACAGGAACCATACTCAGCAAAATCGTACAAATCAGAAATTCCCTCTACACTGGGGTTTTGGGTTGGGCTGCTCATAATGTAACGATTGTGGGATATCTCCGTGTTCAGCGCACAAAGATGTGCGCTGACACTGCGGAGGTCCTCCACAAGCGTGTCAAGATACTAGAACCCAGCTTTTGGTGCAAGCACCAGTAGAGGGAAAATTCCTGTCGGCAGATGGCGCTGGGGAGTGCAGAGGAACCAATCCTCTGTACCTCCACAAACGCCAGACAGGAATTTGTACGAAGCGCAGAACGCAATCGCAAGAGAGGCGATTGCGAATGAGATTGAGCAAAGGGATAGGTTGTATGTGTGTGCGCCAATCTAGTCGCCACCCTGCGACCGCGCACACACAACAGCAGATACGAAATAGGAACGCGATCGCGAGAGGTGCGATCGCCAGACGAGACACAAGGCAGAACAGAATAGAATACGAGGGTAGCAAAGGCACAGCAAATACAATAAGGAGATACGGAAAATAACAACCGCTAGCTAACCGCGAACACCGCACTCATTCGCAACAGTGCACGCGGTTATGCGCGATCTCCACGTGATAAGCACAATAGAGACAAGCACGCCTAACTAACCATAAACAGACAAACATGAAACAGGGGACGCGAGCGCTTGCTTAACGGTTACCTCACCGAGCCTGTAGCAAGCGCAGCGGACAAGACAGACACACGAAAAACAATAACTAGGCAGGAAGGATCCACCGCTCTTCCGCCAGAGCAAGTGTGATCCAAGCAGGAACACAGATCAGAAAGATCCACAGCCGCTAACGCTAGCGGCTAGTGCGATCTCAGCAAGACAGAACGATTCGCTATCAACCGCCGTTGGTGACAGCGCAATCGCGACCGACAAGACAGAACAGAAGGATCCCCAGCGCTCGCACAAAGTAGCTAGCGCGATCCCAGGAAACAGAACAGAAGGATCCCCAGCGCTAGCACAAAGTAGCTAGCGCGATCCCAGGAAACAGAACAGAAGAGATAGCTGGCAGCAACCGCTGCACCAGCTATACTCCAAGAACATAGATCAGAACCATTTCCTGTCAACCACCATAGGGACAGGACAATGGCAAACAGGCAAGACAAGACAGAACAGGCAATACAGATAATACAACCTGACTGAGCTAGAAGGGGAGCCTAAAGCAACCCCCAGGAATTAACTATACTAAGATAGCAGTGGCTGACACTCCAGGTGAGTCCAGCAGGAACAAACCTCTATGAGCAGCGAAGCATTGTGGGACACACATAGTACTTATAGTACACGCCTCCAATGAATGTGGCCAGGCAATTTGCATGACAACGTATGCAAATTCCTCAGCAAGCACAAGCTGCAAAACTGACAGAAGGACTTCTTTCCAGAGTCCTGCAGCATGCAGACCTGAATAATGATCAAAAGGCTGCCTGCCTGCGCAGGCAGCTGAGCGGATCGTTACAGTACCCCCCCCTCTAGGGACGAATTCCAGACGTCTTTCAAAACTGGCGTTACCAAAAAACTCTAACTGAAGACTCATGAAGGTCGGGGCAGCCCGACAAGGTCCAATTCCAGAGTCAGTCCACCCGAAACCGACCTCATCGGAAACAGAAGCCACCGAAACATGCCCATCAGTACTACCAGTCTTAGCGTAACACCCATCAGGACTGTGAATACCAGAGAAAAAGCCATCGACACCCTCCAGACAATACCCACCACCTTCCAACGAGCGTCCGAAAATACCAAACCTGCCACAATACCTGTTCGAAGTGTCCCTTACAACACAAAAGCCACCGTTGATCTTATCCAGGGGACCAAGCAAAATCTCTCCCGGAATCTCCCAGAACCTTTTGAAGCTCCACAGAGATCCCAAGAGGGCAGAACAATCACCAGGCTCACATGGAGAATTACCAAGAACCCCCATGGAACCAATGACAATTCCGGATTCAGAATTACGAGGACACCCATTAAGATCAAGACTTTCAGGGACCACTTCTGGGCATGCAAGCAGGCAGGCTAAATCAGAGCATGTCTCCACCGAGGAAGCATCTGAGTACGCTGGTAACCGAGGCACACTTGGGCTTTCTGGGTCACAGAGCACACTGGGGTACACCAGCACAGGAGAAACCTCAGTACATGTCGGGGAACTGCCAACCTCAGAGTCCGGCACGACAAGACCAAAACCAGTACCGGACAGAGAATCATCATGAGTGGAGGTCACAGGCACTGTACTTTCACAAGAAGACTCGGATACAAATTCAGAAATTTCTGTGACAATAATATCATCATTGACTACATATGAGTGAAGCTCCATCAGAGCTGAAAAGGTAGCCAGCAAGGCAGCAATGCCTACGGAAGAGGGTAACACCTCAGAAGGACTTGGGGGGCAGGAGACATCTCCTACAAGTTCTGCACCCTTTGGGAGGAACTCTGAGACCTCCAGAACATCAAACAAGACCTCAGGAACATCATTTTTCAAGTTTTCTCGGAAGGATTCTGAACTATCCATGTTACAGGGCAAAACTGGAAGTTTATTTTGTGGACAGGGCAGATGTCCCAGGAATGGTTCCACCATAACCTGAGACTGGATCTCATCATCATGAGGGGAATGTACAGGTATATTTACTGGAACACACACTGACTCCCTAACTTCATTCTCACTGTACCCAGAATTCTGTGTGGCAGTCAAACTAGCTTGTAACTCCAAAACTGCAGAAAAACAGGCGAGTATAGTGGCAATACCTAGACGAGCCTCTAGGGACACTGCAGGAGACTCTAAACAAGGCCATCTTAACTCATCCAGAGTACAGGGTGCAGAATCAGCACTTTCCTCAGAACAAGAAAGGGACTCACAAATGTCAGTGTGATTGGACATCATATTGTTATTCATGGTACAGGGCAGGCTCAGAGAAACTTTCTCTGGACCCAGCAAAGATGTTTCAGAGTCAGATTCGCAAAACCGAAGCGCTGTCTCACTCTTAGATTCGGCTAACAATGTCAAATCCGAGGAGCCAGAACGCAAAACCTGCGAATCCAAGATCGCTTTAGGTTGTGAAACTGACGCTTCCATAGCGCAAATCTCCGCGATCTGCGGAGCAGACTGCAAGGCATCTAGGGTCGAAACACTGGAGCAATTGTCCCCAGGCAACGGGCCCTTACAGGTGTGAACAGGGTGAGACAGAGACTCATCTGCAGAAGAAATAGCGACATCAACAGAATAAACTTTATTAGGCATATTAATTTCACTTTTGATGCTGCATAGTTTAGGAATTTTTCCCATAGCAGGATCATAGATGGAAGATCTTAAAGATCTGTTCTTAGATGACAAGGGATCCCACATATCTTTGAGAAAACTGGCACATTCATGTTGATCACAATCTGCAGGAACATCTGAGAAACAGGCATTACATCGCATAGATTCAAACTTCACGCAATCAGGAGAGAATCTTTCAAGATTCGCACAAGAATCAACCACAGTAGTGCACCCATTCATGTCAGGTCGCACAATATCTAGACTCACATGCTTTACCCCAGAAAGGCAGGAACAATCATCCGATAACGATGTCTCTTTATTGAAGTCAATTGATTGGTGTGTGTGCAATTCATCCAAAATCGTCTGCCACACATAAGTCACCGGATTCACAAAACATTCGTCACACTCATCAGAGTCAATCAAAGCGTACACCGAATCAAGACAAGCATAAAGAATCTCTGCGCTTTTTGCGATGTAAAAATCGCAAAACGCCTTCCAATCAATCTCGAACTCCTCAATTAATGCTCCAATATCCCATGGAGCAAATGGGGGTTCAAACAACTCGGTTTCCAAGAAACCCTCATAAGGGTTGGGGTCAGGAACATGCAAAGACTTTCTTACTCCTTTAATATAGAAAATAATTCTGCCTATCAAAGGATCCACAAATGCCCTTTCTTGGGGTAATGAAACCTGAGACTGAGAAATTTCAGACTTTACAGAAACAATTTTTTTATTTGTAATTGCTATGGGCAACGGTTTTTTCAGCTGAGAAGTCTTCCTTTTTTTCCTGCTTTTAGTCCTTGCTGCTTTAGGTGGCTGCTGTTTAGACACAGGGGAATAGTTACTGCATTCATTTTCAAACTGAATGGTTTTGCATGAAGTAGGTAGAGCAGCTGACTCATTAGCAACTACACACTCATACAGGGCAGGTGGCAAACAAGGCAACTCAAACCAGTAGGAGAATGTAAATGTAAGAAACTGATATAGATTATCATTCCAAGAATTGTCTTGCAAGATTTCATGAGCCCATACAAACAGATCATCTTTCAAAAGCACATAAGCTAATTGGAGAGCAGACGTGGACGGATCAGTAATTTGAAAAGTAGGATTCAGACAAAATTTTACGCATTCAGAGAGAAAATCCTCTTTCGTCTCTGAATTTAATATTTTGAAACTCTTAAAGACACAGGAACCATACTCAGCAAAATCGTACAAATCAGAAATTCCCTCTACACTGGGGTTTTGGGTTGGGCTGCTCATAATGTAACGATTGTGGGATATCTCCGTGTTCAGCGCACAAAGATGTGCGCTGACACTGCGGAGGTCCTCCACAAGCGTGTCAAGATACTAGAACCCAGCTTTTGGTGCAAGCACCAGTAGAGGGAAAATTCCTGTCGGCAGATGGCGCTGGGGAGTGCAGAGGAACCAATCCTCTGTACCTCCACAAACGCCAGACAGGAATTTGTACGAAGCGCAGAACGCAATCGCAAGAGAGGCGATTGCGAATGAGATTGAGCAAAGGGATAGGTTGTATGTGTGTGCGCCAATCTAGTCGCCACCCTGCGACCGCGCACACACAACAGCAGATACGAAATAGGAACGCGATCGCGAGAGGTGCGATCGCCAGACGAGACACAAGGCAGAACAGAATAGAATACGAGGGTAGCAAAGGCACAGCAAATACAATAAGGAGATACGGAAAATAACAACCGCTAGCTAACCGCGAACACCGCACTCATTCGCAACAGTGCACGCGGTTATGCGCGATCTCCACGTGATAAGCACAATAGAGACAAGCACGCCTAACTAACCATAAACAGACAAACATGAAACAGGGGACGCGAGCGCTTGCTTAACGGTTACCTCACCGAGCCTGTAGCAAGCGCAGCGGACAAGACAGACACACGAAAAACAATAACTAGGCAGGAAGGATCCACCGCTCTTCCGCCAGAGCAAGTGTGATCCAAGCAGGAACACAGATCAGAAAGATCCACAGCCGCTAACGCTAGCGGCTAGTGCGATCTCAGCAAGACAGAACGATTCGCTATCAACCGCCGTTGGTGACAGCGCAATCGCGACCGACAAGACAGAACAGAAGGATCCCCAGCGCTCGCACAAAGTAGCTAGCGCGATCCCAGGAAACAGAACAGAAGGATCCCCAGCGCTAGCACAAAGTAGCTAGCGCGATCCCAGGAAACAGAACAGAAGAGATAGCTGGCAGCAACCGCTGCACCAGCTATACTCCAAGAACATAGATCAGAACCATTTCCTGTCAACCACCATAGGGACAGGACAATGGCAAACAGGCAAGACAAGACAGAACAGGCAATACAGATAATACAACCTGACTGAGCTAGAAGGGGAGCCTAAAGCAACCCCCAGGAATTAACTATACTAAGATAGCAGTGGCTGACACTCCAGGTGAGTCCAGCAGGAACAAACCTCTATGAGCAGCGAAGCATTGTGGGACACACATAGTACTTATAGTACACGCCTCCAATGAATGTGGCCAGGCAATTTGCATGACAACGTATGCAAATTCCTCAGCAAGCACAAGCTGCAAAACTGACAGAAGGACTTCTTTCCAGAGTCCTGCAGCATGCAGACCTGAATAATGATCAAAAGGCTGCCTGCCTGCGCAGGCAGCTGAGCGGATCGTTACAATACCAGTGTGAGCCACACACTCACTGTAAAGATATCAGGGCTAGCCACACACTCACTGATAAGATATCAGGGCTAGCCACACACTCACTGTAAAGATATCAGGGCTAGCCACACACTCACTGTAAAGATACCAGAGTGATCCCCATGCTCACTGTAAAGATACCAGAGCAAGCCACACACTCACTGTAAAGATATCAGGGCTAGCCACACACTCACTGATAAGATATCAGGGCTAGCCACACACTCACTGTAAAGATATCAGGGCTAGCCACACACTCACTGTAAAGATACCAGAGTGATCCCCATGCTCACTGTAAAGATACCAGAGCAAGCCACACACTCACTGTAAAGATATCAGGGCTAGCCACACACTCGCTGTAAAGATATCAGGGCTAGCCACACACTCACTGTAAAGATACCAGTGTGAGCCACACACTCACTGATAAGATATCAGGGCTAGCCACACACTCACTGTAAAGATATCAGAGTGATCCACATGCTCACTGTAAAGATTCCAGAGTGAGACACACGCTCACTGTAAAGATACCAGAGTAATCCACACGCTCACTGTAAAGATACCAGAGCAAGCCACACACTCACTGTAAAGATACCAGAGTGATCCACACGCTCACTGTAAAGATTCCAGAGTGAGGCACACACTCACTGTAAAGATACCAGAGTAATCCACACGCTCACTGTAAAGATACCAGAGCAAGCCACACACTCACTGTAAAGATACCAGAGTGATCCACACGCTCACTGTAAAAATTCCAGAGTGAGGCACACACTCACTGTAAAGATACCAGAGTAATCCACACGCTCACTGTAAAGATACCAGAGCAAGCCACACACTCACTGTAAAGATACCAGAGTGATCCACATGCTCACTGTAAAGATTCCAGAGTGAGACACACACTCACTGTAAAGATACCAGAGTAATCCACACACTCACTGTAAAGATTCCAGAGCAAGCCACACACTCACTGTAAAGATACCAGAGTGAGCCACACACTCACTGTAAAGATACCAGAGTGATCCACACATTCACTGTAAAGATACCAGAGCAAGCCACACACTCACTGTAAAGATACCAGAGTGATCCACACACTCACTGTAAAGATACCAGAGTGAGCCACACACTCACTGTAAAGATACCAGAGTGATCCACACATTCACTGTAAACATACTAGAGCAAGCCACACACTCACTGTAAAGATACCAGAGCGAGCCACACGCTCACTGTAAAGTTACCAGAGTGATCCACACACTCACTGTAAAGATACCAGAGTGAGCCACACACTCACTGTAAAGATACCAGAGCAAGCCACACACTCACTGTAAAGATACCAGAGTGATCCACACACTAACTGTAAAGATATCAGGGCTAGCCACACACTCGCTGTAAAGATACCAGAGTGATCCCCATGCTCACTGTAAAGATACCAGAGCAAGCCACACACTCACTGTAAAGATACCAGTGTGAGCCACACACTCACTGTAAAGATATCAGGGTTAGCCACACACTCACTGTAAAGATATCAGGGCTAGCCACACACTCACTGATAAGATATCAGGGCTAGCCACACACTCACTGTAAAGATATCAGGGCTAGCCACACACTCACTGTAAAGATATCAGGGCTAGCCATACACTCACTGTAAAGATACCAGTGTGAGCCACACACTCACTGATAAGATATCAGGGCTTGCCACACACTCACTGTAAAGATATCAGAGTGATCCACATGCTCACTGTAAAGATTCCAGAGTGAGACACACACTCACTGTAAAGATACCAGAGTGATCCACACGCTCACTGTAAAGATTCCAGAGTGAGGCACACACTCACTGTAAAGATACCAGAGTAATCCACACGCTCACTGTAAAGATACCAGAGCAAGCCACACACTCACTGTAAAGATACCAGAGTGATCCACACGCTCACTGTAAAGATTCCAGAGTGAGGCACACACTCACTGTAAAGATACCAGAGTAATCCACACGCTCACTGTAAAGATACCAGAGCAAGCCACACACTCACTGTAAAGATACCAGAGTGATCCACATGCTCACTGTAAAGATTCCAGAGTGAGACACACACTCACTGTAAAGATACCAGAGTAATCCACACACTCACTGTAAAGATTCCAGAGCAAGCCACACACTCACTGTAAAGATACCAGAGTGAGCCACACACTCACTGTAAAGATTCCAGAGCAAGCCACACACTCACTGTAAAGATACCAGAGTAATCCACACACTCACTGTAAAGATTCCAGAGCAAGCCACACACTCACTGTAAAGATACCAGAGCAAGCCACACACTCACTGTAAAGATACCAGAGCAAGCCACACACTGTAAAGATTCCAGAGTGAGCCACACACTCACTGTAAAGATATCAGAGCAAGCCACACACTCACTGTAAAGTTGCCCATACACTTACTCGATTTCCCGCTGATAGACAGCAGATTCGACCACTGTGATATTGATGCGCAAACACCGTCGATCTGTCCTCGCTGAAAATTTCGATCTATCGCCGGTGGGTGGGGAGTGCGTCGATAGCGGCATTCGAATGTCCAAAGACCGACACTAGCGGCAATACATTACCTGTTCCGCCGGCGCGTGTCCCCGCTGTCCCCCCGGTCCCTTCTCTGCTCTGGGCTCTGGCTGGCTTCACTTACTTCCTGTCGGGGGAAGTTTAAACAGTAGAGCGCTCTCTAGTGTTTAAACTTCCCCTGACAGGAAGCAAAGTGAAGCTGAAGCCCAGAGAGAAGTAGAGACAGCGGAGACCGAGGGACTCACGCCGGCCGGATAAGGTTACGTATGCTGAGGGCGGCGGTATGGGCCATCGATCTGTTACCAGCAGCCGTTCGACCTAGATTTTCCATCCAGACTGATCGAAATCAATCAGAAATCGGTGGATTGGGTGATCGATCATGCTTCCTGCTGCATTGCATTCTAGCTGATTCAATCAGAGCGGTCGAATCAGCTGTCGAACGATGGCCGAAATCAGTGTATGGGCACCTCTAGTCACACACTCACTGTAAAGATATCAGGGCTATCCATACACTTACTGTAAAGATACCAGAGCAAGCCACACACCCGCTGTAATGATATCAGGGCTAGCCACACACTCACTGTAAAGATACCAGAGCAAGCCACACACCCGCTGTAAAGATATCAGGGCTAGCCATACACTCACTGTAAAGATATCAGGGCTAGCCATACACTCACTGTAAAGATATCAGGGCTAGCCATACACTCACTGTAAATATACCAGGGCTAGCCACACACCCTCTGTAAAGATATCAGGGCTAGCCATACACTCACTGTAAAGATACCAGAGCAAGCCACACACCCGCTGTAAAGATATCAGGGCTAGCCATACACTTACTGTGAAGATATCAGGGCTAGCCATACACTTACTGTAAAGATACCAGAGTGATCCACACGCTCACTGTAAAGATATCAGGGCTAGCCATACACTCACTGTAAAGATACTGTGAGGAACTCACCTTCCGTACACTCCCATGGAGGGTCTGGTCCCGCTGAGAGCCGGCTCCGGCGTCCGACTTCCACTGCGAGTCAGTGCGGCGTCTGCAGGAGCCATGCACATGAGCCAGCGTGCGCGGCTAGGATTTCCTATAGACGAGGGCGTGCAGATTGCCCTTCGTCAGACTGAGCCCCTAGTGGTGGAAAGTGGGTTAGCAGAAGTATCACAGGAATAGCCAATAGGATGTCAGGATTTAGGATTCATCATGCTCTGCTCTTATTTAAGCCTGCTCAGATCATTGTGCCTTTGCCCGTGATGTAAAAAGCTACCTTGTGCTACTCCAGGAGAGCTCTGGCAAGTTCTCCAGGATGCCTGGAGCAACCTAGTTCAGGAGCACCCTCTGAGAGACTGACTGCAAGTACACATACAGTAAAGGCAGCCCATATCCAGGCAAACATGGAGAATGCCTCAGTAATCACAGCGCTCAAATCTTACCTGTTTTCTGTAAAAAGTGGTTTCTGCAGTTAATAATTCTGTCTTAACGGTTTGATCACATGACCAGTAGCCGTTGTGTTAGGGCTAGTTCACACTGGGGAGCTTTTCAGCACTTTGCTGATCACTGGTGAACAGCAGAAGTGCAGTAACAATGTATCCCCATGGGATCATTCTCACTACAGCGTTTGCGATTTCTATAAATCGCAAATGTACTGCATGCAACGATTTAGCCATGATTGCGATGCTATTCTCGTTCCCCCAAATGAGAATCGCAAAATGCAGTCTCCGGGAAATCGCCAAAAAAATGCATAATGCAGAATTGTGTTCACTATGTGATTGCGATTGCATTTTGCGATCTGAGTGTGACCAAGACCTCAAGGGTGATATTTATCTGCTCTGCAAATAAGGCCAATGCTGTTGCTTAGATGGCATCACCCTACTGTTTAAAGTGGTATGAAACTCAGAATTTCCTCTTTGCTCCAAAAGATTATTTATAGCATAAAATCTACTACCACACACACACACAAAAATCTGTATCAGAACAGCATTCAAACAGTTAAACACATCACTTTGTAAGTGGAAAGCTCCTTGCTTTTGTTTACATTCGTTTGTCAGATACATTTAGTAAACATTAGCAAAGTGCTGAAACTGAGCTGCACTGAGCTGAGGAGCAGACAGAGTTGAGAAGTGATCACTAGTTAGATTTTAATATATAACTACTGCAGCTGTGCAATAAAATGCAATGGCAGCTTTCAGAGCCGATACATTTTACTTTGGGAATTTGTAAATTGTAAACAGGCAATATTACTTGTGCACAAAAGCAAATATGAAAACTGTATGGGTAATAAAAAGTAGGAAAACATATACATAAATATATGTGTGTGTGTATATATATACACACACACACACACGCACGCACGCACGCACGCACGCACACACACACACACACACACACACTGTATATACTCGACTATAAGTCTAGAAATGTAGGTCTGACTCACTAAATAAATGTATAGGGATTGAGTAATACACGAGTCACGGACAACACTGACCACACTGAATAATGCGTATACTATTAGTGACATTCCCATTTGCAGCAAGTGGTGGTAAGTGGTGACACTTCCTTGATAAAGGAAATGCCAAAAAAAACACAGGTCTGAAAGTCCTGGCCACAATTAACAAGGAAAGGGGCTGGGAGGAAATACTGGACTGCAGGAAGGGGGTGAATAATGGCTACACTTGTTGGCCTGGAGGAGTTATTGGCTGTACTTGAGGGACAGGAGGGGTTGATGGCTGCAATACTTTATGCAGTGCTGTCATTAACCTCCTCCTGATCCCCAAGTGCACCTGTTGATTCTTCCTGGTCCTCAAGTGCAGCCATTCATTTTGCTGGGTAGACTTACACTTGAACGAGTAGAGGGTGGCAGGTTGGCACTACTATTGATGCAGGTTGCGAGCTCTGGAAAGGCGGTCCATCCAACTGGCCCTATAAATCAGCTGAAGAGTGCTCTGGTATACAGTAATTTGTAGATTCAAGCAAAAAGAGCAGAGACAACTGGCACGGCTGCAAGTGCTGATTTATTGAGTATCAAAAACAGAGTGAGTCATCACATGTACATAAAACACATCAACGTGCTGTGTAAAAAATGTACCATTGGGGGTCAAAGGCTATAGAGTTGGTGCTGGGTGCTAAAGCCTGACAACCATTTTGCACATGTCTGCGCTTCTACGGAAACAGCCTCCATAGAAGCTGTCACAGGACCCCTAGTGGCCGGACCGCACAATGCCTTCCAATTGGTTTCAACACACAGACCATGCAAGCTGTGGTCGCAATCGGTACTCAGAAACCGCTGGGAATGTGGCCGCAGACCGACTAGAAGGGAGCCTGTGAGATACGGTAATTACAAATTACACACTATTTCAGGGTATAACTGCCACGTCCTCTGTTACCATGGGAGTCTAGACCTGCAAATAAAAACGGCTAAACACACTCTATTCTGTCTAGCTAGCAACAATAGTAGCGACTCTTCAGAGACCAGGGTTCAGTTTGTGCGGCTGAATAGCAGGGTAGCTGGATAAATAAAGGACGTTTAGCGTCGTTTATTAAATATGCAATATGAATAATTAATATATACAGAAAATTGTTAAAATCAACAATTATAGAAACATTAA
Source organism: Hyperolius riggenbachi (assembly GCF_040937935.1). Lineage (NCBI taxonomy): Eukaryota > Metazoa > Chordata > Amphibia > Anura > Hyperoliidae > Hyperolius > Hyperolius riggenbachi. The sequence goes on along the minus strand of NC_090647.1, from coordinate 88,364,639 downwards.
TAGCCAGTATGAAAATAAAAGGGAGAAAATACTTAGAGTTTGTGGAAATATGTCCTTCTGGGAAACTCATTAAGTTCTTGGTTTCAGTTCAGTTCAGTAGCAAAGTTCAGGCAAGCATGTCCTCAAGCTGGCAAGGATGTAATCAGGATGATGTTTCAAGGTGGAGGACTGAGGGAGGAGTTCCTCGCAAACACTTTTGACTGATCCCCATCTTTGGATGGAGTCTCAGGTCCAGCCCAGGGGTTGGACAGGGTGCGGTGAACTCCCTGGGTGGGTGCCTGGTGAGCACCAAATATGACATTTTCCATATCTCGGCTTATGCTTATCGCACACAGATAACGGCCACAGATTAATGTTCCTCAGAATATGACAGTTCATATGACATCAAACTCGGGTGCGTTTGCATGCCCGGTTACAAAATAGTGGAATACCTCGGGTTCTGGGTATGTCAGTGGCCCCAATTTAATATCAAAATATTCACAAGATCCGGACCAGCAGAATGAGATAACTTTCACATCTCTCCTATGAACGGTATTCCTAAAACATGCTAGAAATCATAAACTCCATGTACTTCTAAACTGGCCCTCTGGCTCCGGCCAGTCTGTGAGAAGCAGTTCTTTGAATAGGCTCACCAAATGGTGGAGCAATTGACACCTATCTGAGGTCCTGCCAGAGTGTAGACCCTTTGTCCTGAGGTAATGAAAAGTAAACACTAGCCTCTTGGACACAAGCTTTGTTCCTGTTCATTAGCAAATCAAAAGACATCCTGCACCTAAGTTACTGCTATTTCCCAATTCAGATTCTATCTTAATCGCAATCGGTGCAGAGAATCGATTGCGATCGCATTTTTTCACGGACGCCGTCTGTGGCCACGCAATTGTCCGTGACAGAAGCACAGACGTGTGCGAAACGGCCGCCAGGCTTTAGCACCCAGCACCCACCGCATCAACTCTATAGCCTTTACTTACAATGGTATGTTTTTTACGCAGCACGTTGATGTGTTTTATGTACATGTGATGACTGACTCTTTTTTTCCTGTGAGGAACTCACCTTCCATACACTCCCATGGAGTGTCTGGTCCCGCTGAGAGCCGGCTCCAGTGTCCGACTTCCACTGCGAGTCAGTGCGGCGTCTGCAGGAGCCATGCACATGAGCCAGCGTGCGCGGCTAGGACTTCCTATACACAAGGGCGTGCAGCTTTCCCTTCGTCAGACTAAGCTCCTAGTGGTGGAAAGTGGGATAGCAGCAGTATCACAGGAATAGCCGATAGGATATCAGGATTCAGGAGTTTTTTGATACTCAATAAATCAGCACTTGCAGCAGTGCCAGTTGTCTATGCTCTTTTTGCTTGAGACTTATACTTAAGTCAATAAAAAAATCCAGCTTAAGAGGGTCAAATATTGGAGTCAATTTATACACGAAGTTGACTTATATTCGAGTATATATATATATATATATATATATTGTATATACTATTTCTATCCATCTATATATAAGTATATATATATATACAGTATATATATATATATATATATATATATATATATATATATATATATTTGTACATTAACCCCATTGTGCAGTCAGTATGACACAGTTGTGGCTGAACACGATGTTTTTGCAGAAGGCCATTCTGTCCTACTTTGCCTTGTAGAACAAACATTCACGGCTCGCACACATTGAACTGACAGAGCTGAACCTGCTGTGAGTGGTACACAGACAATGGAGATGTAAGTAGATACTTCGGCACTGAGTATTTTAGCACAGCAAAACTCTTTTGTACAAATGCTTTTATAACAATGAGGTGACTAATTACGAGGATGGAAAATAAGAAATCATATTGTGTACATTCTAAGCCTGGTAAAAAAAAATAACTACAACAAAATTTGCATGGTGGCTCGTCATTGTGCAGATTTTACATTTAAAGTGTACCTGTCAGTTGCAAACAGTGGTTGCAGCCATAGTTAAAGTGTATGGGACATTTCCAAAATAGAATGGATTTCAGAACGATTTCTGTATGGTCCAATTGATAATTCAATCGATTGTCTGGAACGATTGAAATACAATCGATCTGTCATGTTGGGGCATACATTTCTGGCAGATTTGATCAGCATGATCACATCTGCCAGGAATCAACCTGAAAAATCTATAATTGAGCAGCAGTGGCATACCTAGGGAATTTGACACCCAGTGCTGATTATTTACAGACGTTGGTCTGTATGATTACATTGTGAGCTCCTCTAAAGACAGTCAGAAAAATGAGACATACGATAGAAGGGGATGCATAGGAGGGGGGAGGGGGGGATAAAGAGGTAGGGACACAAGACAGAGAGCCTGGTGGGAGAGGAGAAATGGCCGGAAGACCTCTCACCAGGACTGCAGATATCACCAGTGCTGTTTGGCAGGGACATGCTGTTAAAAGAAGCCACTAAAATCTGAAAAGAGGAAAGGGTCATGGGGGAAGAAAACAGGGTGGAAGTGGGAACTGGGAAAAGAGATACGATTACCTGCAATTAAGCTAATCTAAATTACCTAAAGTGTACCTGTCAGTTGCAAACAGTGGTTGCAGCCATAGTTAAAGTGTATGGGACATTTCCAAAATAGAATGGATTTCAGAACGATTTCTGTATGGTCCAATTGATAATTCAATCGATTGTCTGGAACGATTGAAATACAATCGATCTGTCATGTTGGGGCATACATTTCTGGCAGATTTGATCAGCATGATCACATCTGCCAGGAATCAACCTGAAAAATCTATAATTGAGCAGCAGTGGCATACCTAGGGAATTTGACACCCAGTGCTGATTATTTACAGACGTTGGTCTGTATGATTACATTGTGAGCTCCTCTAAAGACAGTCAGAAAAATGAGACATACGATAGAAGGGGATGCATAGGAGGGGGGAGGGGGGGATAAAGAGGTAGGGACACAAGACAGAGAGCCTGGTGGGAGAGGAGAAATGGCCGGAAGACCTCTCACCAGGACTGCAGATATCACCAGTGCTGTTTGGCAGGGACATGCTGTTAAAAGAAGCCACTAAAATCTGAAAAGAGGAAAGGGTCATGGGGGAAGAAAACAGGGTGGAAGTGGGAACTGGGAAAAGAGATACGATTACCTGCAATTAAGCTAATCTAAATTACCTGGAGCTTGCTTCTTTGCTCACTACAGAAGTTGGCTGTCAGCACCTGTATCACTGGCTTCTGCAACAGCAGACTGCCCTGTATTATTGATTAATTACTCTGATCAGAATAAATAATAAATAGTCTAGGGCACTCTGGTATTACAGCAGCCAGTGCACATGGCTACTAATGACAGGCAACATCTGAAGCACTTAACACATCCTGCCCCCTCTCCCTGCTAATGTCCCCGCTGCAGCACAGCAATCATTCTCTCTACTCACCCTGCTGCTCTGCACATTCACTCACTGCAGGCTGTGTGTAAAGAGCGAGGAGACACATTGCCCACAGGACAGGAAGGGGAAGGGGTGTTCCATCTAGTGCAGGAAGTAGTACATCCCATGCACTGCCTGCTGCTTTTTTTCTGAATGTTGCCCAAACTATGAAATAAGGTCTCGGGTGGAAGAACACAGTGACTGAGCACCACAGCGACACCCCTAGCCATGGCTACAACCAGTGCTGTGAGCAACTGCAGCCTTATGGTAGGTACGCCACTGTTGGGCAGCTACCTTAAAGGACACCTGAATTGAGAGGGATATGGAGGCTGCCTTATTTATTTCCTTTTACGCATTTCCAGTTGCCTGGCTATCCTGCCTAGGAGAACTCATGGAGAAACATGGGAGCCCTTTGATCAGCTGATAGATTTGCAAAACTCTGATTTGCTGTGATCACATCCTGCTTTAGCACATGATCATGATTAGAATAGGTTTAGAGCCTTACAAATCTATCAGCTGATCAAACTGATCACATGCTTCTCCGTGGGTTCTCCCTACATATGGCACAGTCAGAAGTGATCAATCCAAGAAATAGAGCGTATAATATTAGAGGTAGTGCTAACATAAGCATGGTTATAATTACTATAACTAATGACTAAAACTTATGTGCACAGGTATTGCATGTAAATTTTACCTCCACTCATGCAATGTCTTAGGTCATTGTGCAAATAGCACAGCCTAGATTATGTCCATAATGTGCAGGACCGGATTTAGGCCATGGCTGCCTAGGCCATGGCCTAGGGCACCACAGGAGCAAGGGCGGGTGGGCAGCTGGTTAAACTGGTGCAGCATTTTTAAACTTGCAAATACTGCAGTGCAGGGAGATTGGGCGAGGGCCTGACTGCGGTACTCTCCTGCCAGTCGCCTGTGAAGCGGCCGCCCAGCTCTCTGTGCACGTTGGCATTGTGGCGGGTGGCTACAGACTTGGGCAGCATTGCAAAGTTGTAAGTGGAGGAAGTAGAATAGCAGCCGGTGGTCACTCACATCTACGCTCGTCTCCAGTGTAGAAGGTTCCTGTTTCCCTCCGTCACGGTCGTCACCATCAGCCGACGCTGTGCCTCTGTCCCACCAACCAGCGTCTCTCACTTGTGACTTGCTGGCATGTTACCAGTGAGTCACTTGATTCCTCTCATTTTATTAGCTGGTAACATGCCGGCAGTGTGGAGGCAAGTTGGCTACTTATACTGAAAGGAGGACCCTTTCCCGTCACACCTACCCCTCCCCGTCACACTGCAATGCACAAAATGTCAATCATATGACCCTGCGACAGTGTGTGCCGACAGGGTCATATGTGTAGCTCCGCCCCCGCACACCCCTCACCGCCCTTTGCCCAGTGACATTCTCACTGATGGACAGGAAGTAGATCACTAGGATTCCTGGGTTTCTCTGTTGTATTCCAGACACTTTGCGCAATCGCACCACCGCCGCCAACATGTTTAACATTATGCATTGCCCATTGACATACATTACTTCTGCCACCACTGCATAGCCGCGGAAGTCCGCCAGTAACGCGCTGTTATCTTTGCGGCGGATCGGGAACTTCCGTTGCAACGCGACACTGTAAGTATGCTTGGCCTCACTGCCTTGCATTGCCGTTGCGTCACCCTGCGTTCAAACAGGGTAACACAATGCAGATTTGCAAGGCGAGTGTAAAAGGGGCCTCAAATATTGGCAGGATCATAAAGAAGTTATCACTTACTTTCTGCAAAGTTTATCCAAGACTCGCCAAATGCACTTTCCTGTTTTCTGCAGCAATTCCTCTAACTCAGGTCCAGAGGAAAATAAAAAAAGCCCCTCTCTTTAATATTTCATATCACGGGGAAGAATACTTGTCAATTTTAAGAAGTTTAAAGGATGATAAACTTGAGACTTTAGAGGAGGTTTTGATAAAAAGGTAAGAAAAGACTCGTCAGATTTTTTTTCCGTTGCTCTTCAGGCCTATAAATATTTATGTTGTGGATGGCTCAGAACATTTGTGCTTTGAATGCATCTTTCTATTGAAGAGAAGGTATGGGACTGCGGTGTCTGTCAGCCATCAGCACAACATACAACAGGCTGCTGTGACTTACAAGACGTCCCTGCTTTGCCGTGATAAACCCCCTGCAGAGTGTGAGAGGTGACATGGCCCAGGGCTATATTATTCATGAATTCTGGGAAATCACCAGCGGTTCAGTGCTGAGGAAGCTGCTATATCATGACAGATACATTCCCATCACCTGTCTGTGGGCTGTCAGCTCGTTATAAACCGTAATCCTGTTACACCAGTCACTCCGCAGCTTAATCTGCTGCACGCCATCAGCATCGCTGCCTTCATTCAATTTTATAAAATTATTCACAAACCAGTATTTTGATCACAATAATGAAAAGATGTTCCCGAAAGTATTACTTGATGTGATTTTTACATTTTTTTGAGATTGTTGTGTGGTATGTCAGAGCGTCCTGACTGTATTTCATTTACAGATTTTATGGATTAAATAAAACTATAGGTGCCCATATACTACCACCTTTCCCTGAATATAAGCCACTGTCTTATATTCTTTTAGGGGGAGAAATATGTGCTAGGGCTTATTTTTAGGGGAGGGTGGAGGGGCTTATATTCAGGAGAGGGGTAGACGCTATGTGTATGGGGAGGTGTGTGGTCTCTTACTGCACCTCCCTTGAGGCTGCGTCCGCCTCTGTTCCTTGTAACTTCTCCAGTCAGTGTATGCGTCGGCATAGTATTGAAGCTGTGCCCTTTGACCCTTATGCTGACGCTGTACGCATCAGCCGGGCGCACATTGATTATGACAAGAGGCGAGCGCCAGCACAGAGCCGACCTAGCGTACTGCGTACAGCATCAGAGTGAGGGTCAAAGAGCTTGAATACTATGCCGCCGCAAACAATGGAGAAGCTACAAGGAACGGAGGGGGGATGCAGCCACAAGGGAGGTGCGGTAAGAGACCACACACCTCTCCATACACATACTGTAGCATCCCATTTAAACTAGGTCTTATTTTTGGGGTAGGCCTTATATTTCAAGCATGCTTGAAATATAAGCTAAGGCTTATTTTCAGGGTAGGTCTTATTTTAGGGGAAACACAGTATGCCTTATAACAATAGATTTGACATTAGATTTGATTTAAAGAAAACCTGGATCTTCCTCCAGTCCCCTTCAGGCTGATTGGTCTGTCGCCGTCCTCCCACTCCGCCTGGATTCTCCGCTATTCAGCCCAGTAATTCCTCTAGTCGGCGCTTTCTGCACATGCACAACCCGGCCATGCGTGCGCCACCATCGCCCTCCCATAGCCAGGAATGTTCTGTGTGCAAAAAGCTCCTTGTGTAGGGAGCGCGATGGGAGGAGCGTGCAGCTGAGGATCAGAGGATCCATCAATTTGGCCAAGCAACGCCCGATAACCTTGTTCACACATTGTCCGCTGCGTGATGATGTCCCACCTGCACCGCTCCATTAGCCATCCGTCTCCCCCCACATTGCAACAGAACACCTCATTAGCCTGCAGGCTGACTTCGTGTCTGTACAGCCTCGGCCCACAGATGTTGCCTGAAGGATCAGGTCCTAATGCTCATACACACTAACATCCATGTAGAATGTACAGGCCTTTAGGCTGGTGGAGAGAGGTGCTCCCCATTCACCTCCCCTACCCTGATCATCTACACATAGGGTTACATAACCAAACACTCACCTGGCCATTAACAGTGCGATTTTTTTAGTAAACAATGATATTTTTGCCCTCAACATTTAGATTAAGTTAAACAATCAGTAATGTGACCATTCAGGATAGGCTGGACCCATCAGCTTCTATGTTTTCATATAATTCGATATGAATAATTTGATTGAAAAAAGATTGTTCACTGAAATTTGAACCATTATTGGGCACGTTTACAGGTCTGGTGTGGGCAGGATTACAATTATGGTTTTGGATGCTGACTCCCTTCCCTAAGCTTAGCGCTAGCTTTATGTAAAACAAAGGCCAGCAAATAATTGTTTGAGCCATCCAGGAAGCAGATATGACAGCTGGCACAGATCCTTCAGCCACTCTGCCTGGCTAACAGGTTCATAGCTGTGTGGCTGATATTGTGGTGAAACCCCTCCCACAGTGTGATGTCATATCCATGGTCCTGACAGTTTGCTGTCCATAAACCTCGTTGCATTATAGGAAACTGCCAAGCAAGCAATATATCCCTCTGTGCAAAAGAACTCTCAGTAATGAACATTCTATAGAGATTACCTGAGAAGACTAAAGATGTCACCCCCAGGGACACATTTCAGAATGTAAATCAAGGAGAGAAAAGATTTTACAATGGGCACACGCTGACTAAATAATCTATGAACGAATATTGTAAAAAAAGAAGCAATTTTATTCATTATGTTATTTTCACTACCGATCCCCTGATTTCTGCAGGGCAGCGTAGGGTTTTATAGTTAACAGACTCCTGTGATCCCAGGTGGAAATGTCTCTCAACCTTTCATCTCTTCTTGAGTTCATCAGAATGAGAAGGGCCGTTATGAATAATAATAGGCCCTAAATGGAACTGTAGTAACCTGAGGTAAAGTATAAAGGAGCTATTTGTTTTTCCCTCTGTGAGGTGGCTATGATCCTGATTGGCTAATAAATTACTGCATAGAGATAGTGTTTTGACCTAGGCACTGATTGGTCGCTACAGGTGTGTGAAGAAATCTGCCAGGTGTTGCTGAGGTCAAACATTGTTGCAACAACCAATGGCAGCTAAGTTAGGTAAATATAAGTAGAGTCCATAGGCAGGTTAGCTGCCTTTGTTCCTGAGCGGTCTGGGCGAGCTCCCCTCCCGCCACTCCCAGAAGATCAAGTAGAATTCATCGTGGTCAAATCTTTATTGGTGAAATGTCACGTTTGAAGATGTGGATGAAGATTGCCGTTGGGGTCCTTCTGGAGTTATTTCAGTTTAAGTTGGTCCGAACTATAATGGTGGATCATATAATGAGTGTTTTTTATGTTCATTTTAATAAAGTTATCTTTTATTGATTTTATTTGGACCTCAACTAGTTAACGAAGTTTATCCAATAAAGATGGCCACGGCCTTTAAACTCCAGCCTGGGGTGTCAATGTGTCTTTTATTTATGTTTATAATGTTGCTTAGTTGTAATTCATATATCCAAACAAGTGTTGCTTACAGTTCCATGTCACAACCTCAGTTCCTCATCCCCTCCGATCCTCTCATAAATTGCAGTGGCTCAGAGCAGGGACCTGTGTAAAGTCCGCCGCCAGGCAGATCTACAGAGCTGAAGTTGTGCCGGCCACCACTGTGCACAGCCAGACCAACAACAAGGGCAGTTACATTCTCAGGCTGTTTTATGTTCAGCCTATTTCTTGTGCTGAACCCAAGGGCGTAGCAGTAGCCACTATTACTTTCTAGTGTTCCTCCACCCTCTATCAGAGCCCATGGATTGTATGCAGTGTGAATTTCTGGAGAATTTAAATGCCAATCCATAAGGTAGGGGCAGGTGGCATTGCTAAAGAGTGCCTACATCAGAGGGCCCCATGAAAGTTTTGCTATGGGGCCCCATAATCTCTAGCTACACCACTGGCTGAACCCCTTCACAACTGAGGGGATTTCACACCTTGGTTAACAAAACCGATGCGATGTCACAGCCTTGGCTGATTAGATATGCAGAATGTTACCCCCAGCACTTTCTGTGAGACCAGGTATATGTTCTACTGGCTCCGGAATTCTCAGAACTAAGCATTCCGCTTCACTGGCTGCCAATTAACCAGAGGATCCAGTTCAAACTCTTAACTCAAACCTCCAAAGCTCTCCAGAATCTCTCTCCCCTACACATCACCTCACTAGCTTCCAGATACCAACACAACCGCAATCTTAGATCTGCACATGGCCTTCTTTTGTCCTCCTCTAGAACGACCTCCCCGCATTCATGTATACAGGATTTCACACGTGTTTCACCCCTCGTCTGGATTGCCCTTCCACAACACATCTGTCACTCTCCAACCCTTGTTACCTTTAAACGCTCCCTCAAAACTCACTTTTTCTGACAAGGCCAAGTTGCACTCCTACTAGATATCCTAAAAACACACTGCTGCTAGGTATGTACCTTGAAAGGCGTCATTTTGTTTTTGAGCTGTTTGCGTTGTGTCCAGTTTTAGCAAGATGTGAATTTTATTCTGGTGCTGAAGAGAGAGACTAGAGAATTGGTAAATATTCCCGGTTAAGATATTGTAAGATCCACATACAATCCATTCATATAAAATGTGCAATGGTGATTCACAATCATGTCCACTGTATACCTTACTTGACAAGCACAACAGACTGCAGAGATTTGGTGTACCTGAATTGTTGCTTGTAAAATGTGTCGTTAATGATAATTGATACCCATTTCATCCTTCAAGCAGTTTGCAGAAGGAGCCCCACACTGCTTTGTTATTTAAATGATCCTTTCGTTATTCAGAAGAGGTGATGAATAATACATCAAACATAGCAATAATCACCAGTTCTTCCCATATCCAGCCATCGCTGTGCACGGGATTATGTACATACACAGAATCGTCATGTTCATAATTAGAGGTGGGACAAAAGAGGCTGTGATAGCAAGATAAATAAGTCATGACAAGAATACAGAACAAAGGGGTCCTGTTATTTGTGTTGTTTTTGAAAGAGGAGGATGATACATGTTTGTGTATATACATAGAGTACAGGTAGTCCCCGACTTACGAACAACCTGCCGATATGAACGGGATGGATTCTCTGTTTCCATGGGAACAAGTAAAAAAAATGTTTTTCAAATTGGACTTGTAGTTTTTGAGAAAGTCGATTTTAAAAAAATCAAAGAAAAAATGACTTTCAAACTTGTATAAACAGGTACAATTGGCAGAGGTGACACAGGGGGACACTGGAGGCACAGCGGGGCACAGAGGAGGTACAGGGGACAGAAATGTTCCGACTTAAGAACAGATTCAGGTTAACAACGAACCTACAGTCCCTATCTTGTTCGTTAACCGGGGACTACCTGTTTATATCATGAACAGAGTAGGATCAACCACCATCCACCTTCTCTGACCTCTCTCCACTTCAGCCTACTAAAAGGACCACAAGAGGGTCCCAAACCTACTACCTTGCCACAGGCCCCATTACATCTTAATCCATCTCTGATCATGAAAGTCTAATTAAAAGCTGCTTTTTTTTTTTCAATTTTCACTGTGATTTTGTGAAATTTGCCATTTTGCGTTTTCCCAATTAACAAACTATAATTTGGAAAGAGAAGTCTAACCATCAATATTTTAAGGCCCATATACACACTCGACAAATGTCGCCCGACGGGGATCAAGAGCCGATCCCTCTGCCGACATTACAGAGCTGAGGCTGTGCAGACACGTTGCTCGCTTTAAAGTGGTCTGAAAACCAGCATTTCTGTTCTAAAAGATTTCTGGCAGCTTTAAAGCTACTATCCCGGAACATTTTTTTTAGCAGAATATAATTGAAATGGTTAAACAAAGCCCCTTTGTCCTGTTATGCAAAGGCTAGCCAGCTTCAAATCTTCATCCTGACTAGAGATAACAGTATATTTGTTTACATTCCAATGTTATATTGTGTGTAAACACAGTGTAACAACTGAAAATGAGCTGTCTGTGAAGCTTCTCTGCTTCAAGCACATACACAGTTCAGAACAGTTCACTAGATGATTTTTAAATATAATAAAAAGCAGCTGGAACAAAATGCAATGGCAGCTTTCAGGTCAAGATAAACTACACTTTGGAAACTTGCAAAGTAGGAAAACACATTTTTATTGAATGTTGCAGAAAAGCATTTAGCATGGACTAAACTAGACACCCCTAAAAGCCCTCATCTAGCTGCACTTAATCTGGCTTAGAGTGTACTACAACTCATCTGTCCTTGCTGCATCCCACCGCTGAAGTGATGAGGGGCCTCATCGGTCGTCCTGTTGGTCCATTTCAGTGGACTGTGGAATGTGGCAAAAAATTCAAACAAGCCCCCACCAGGAAATTCAGACCACTACCGAGAGATTTTTGAGACATTTTCTTTGAAGCACTTTTCACTAAAAGAAGAAACATGCAAAATTTGTGTTCTGGTCATAAGTAACAGTTATGATAGTCAGATCCTGGTGTGTTATGTTGTGCTTATGGGAGCAAGCCTGACTAGTGCTAAATAAAGCTTTGAAGCTTTGATAGCTTTTAAACCTAGAATGTCAAGCGAACAAAAAAAAAAAAAAACAGATAATTACTTACGGAGAGGGAAGGCTCTGGGTCCTATAGTGAGTGCCTTCCCGATCCTCTCCTGGTTCCCTCGTTTCAGCACGGTCACCCCCTTTAGCAGTGTTTCATCAATCGGTTGGAGACTGCACTCTTCCGCCACAGGAAGCTTCAGAGGTGTTCAGGAGCCTGAGTGCTCCTGAAGACGGGTGGTTCCGTACTGCGCGAGCGCTCTCTCTCTCTCTCTTGTGCTCACCTATGAGCAGTACGGAGTCGCCTGTCTTCGTGAGCACTCCCGAAGACTCCCTCCTGTGGTGGCAGATTGTAACGAGGCGACAGCGCTGGAACGAGGGCACCGGGAGAGGAGCAGAAAGGCACTATAGGACCCAGAGCCTTCCCTCTCCTTAGGTAAGTATCTGTTTGTTTGTTTGTTTTATTTCCATTGGCTTTAATATAGGCTGTAAGATGCTTCTTAAACAGGAACTAAAGTGCAAATAGCGTAATTACTATAATTGTTTTTTTTTTTTTACAATATTAATTTATAAATAATTTAGTCAGTGTTTTCCCAATATAAAATCTTTTCTCATGCCATTTGAATTCTGAAATTTACCACAGGTGGCTACATCTTTAGTCCTGTGATCTCTGCGGAATGTTCGCTTACTGAGAGTTCTGTGCACAGAGGGAGATATTGCTTGTTCGACAACTGGAAAAAGTCATTATTTTCCACAATGCAACAAGGTTCACAGACTGAAAACTGTCAGGACCATGGCCCTGACATCACACTGTGGGCGGGGTTTCACCACAATATCAGCCACACAGACTCCCCTGATGATCTATTCGAGAAAAAGATTTCTTGTGGGAAAGGGGGTATATCAACTACTAATTGGGATGAAGTTCAATCCTTGGTTAAAGTTCCTCTTTAAACTAATGCTTTTCACAGAGTTTCATGAGAATATAGTTAATCTGTATTTTTATTTTCAGAGCCATGGTTATCGCTACAGGTTACATGGCCCAGTTGTTCCAGTGAAGATAAGGATGGATTACTTGGGAACAGGCAGCAGGAAACAGCATGGGGTCTTCTCTTCAATTATTGATGAAATCACAACCTGACCCCAATACTTTAAAGAACTGCCTTCTGGAGAGAATGCAGGGACATCTGGGAATAGTGTACTGTTACTAAGATATTAATAAATATATATTAGTTTGTATTAGAAAATAAAATAAACTGCACAGTTTTAAATGATATACAGTATTTACTAGCTTGTAGCCCTGGGTAGGATCATACTACTAAAATATTAAAATATACGTGTTAGTGTGCTTTTCCAAACGAAATCGTGATTGAAGGACCCTGCAATTTGATCACAATTTTACTCTGATCGTTTGTTTTCATGGTGCAGCTGCATTTGCGTTTTTCAGACAATTTATTACTACAAAAAATGAATTAAGAAAAGAAAATGACAGCCAAAAATGTATACCACATATGTTATGTACATCAACTTTAACATGAATGCAAATGAAGGGAAGATGTACCACATATGTATTTAGGGAAAAATGTACTCACATAAATGCAAAAGGGGCACCGTGACTTCAATTACTTACCTGGTGTCCTTGCAATCCGCGAAACGCATGCAATCCGAAAACTAGATCGAATCACGATCAACGGAAATAGCCCTTATGAAGGAGAGCTCCAACTATAACACTATATTTTTTGTTTGGATGCAAAACAGATTAGCTAACTGATAAATCGATCAGGAATTGTGTATTGAAATACCACAATGCACTTTTTAACCTCTGTCATATTTCAGAAGGAAATTGATTTAAAATCGACCATATCGTTGATCATAGTAAAATTGGTTTGGCCACCAGAGGTGCAATTTGGGAATGAGAGCTTAGCAATTCCATAAAAAAGGTTGGTTGGACAGAAAAATTAAGAGCTTTTTTTATTTGTTCGAGAAATATGATTGAATTTCTCATAAGGGGTTGTTTCACAAAACTACCGTAACTGGTTCTTATTTTTCACCTAAACTTATTGCATGATAAGGAAAGATAAATCAGGAGTTAACTTAGTTAAAGAGAGATAAATCATGAATCAAGTTAGATAAAGAGAGATAAATCATAAGTTACGTTTTTTAAGGAGAGATAAATTGTGAATCAACCCCCTTGGCGTTTTGATTCTCTCTGGATTTTAGGGTCTACTTGCGGAGCAATGTTTTTGCACCCTTTCAGACCCTAAAACCTGGAAAAAATCATGCTGTCAAGGAAATCTGCTGCAGTTCCAGCAATCACTCATAACCGTCTCCAGTGCTGCAGTTATGCCTCCATCCTCTGGGTGGCGCTGCAACTCTAAAGTGAGATTGCCGGCTGTCGTCATCACGACAGACGGCGATCTCACCAGGTGGAAGCAGAGCCTGAGGAGAGGAAAAAGAATGGCGGCCGATGTCGGGATCCCACAAGAGGTATGTAAAACTGCCCGCTGTGCGCATTGCTCTGCACACAGCCTCCAGCAGCTACCCAGAGTAGAGGTCGGATTACCGCTCTGAGCTGCGGTTTTCCAACCCGGCCCTAGCTCAGGATTACCGCCAAGGAGGTTAATAAGTAATGTGAGATAATTAAACAGAAAAGCTTTGTGAATCAGCCACTTTTTTCTATATAAGTCAATTGGGATTGGTGGATTTTTCTGATTAATTTTTGTGAAAAGGTGCCGTTTAAGCATTTAAGCCTTCTGGACGTAGAAGCTACGTCCAGAAGGCCATGTACGCTCCCGCGCTCCCGGCAGCGGATCGTTAGCTCAGGAATCAATCAATCATGGTGCCCGCACTGCCCGATGATTGATTCCTTTCCCCCACAGAAAAAGCGATTGCTTGTCTCAGAAGCCTCGCTTTTTCTGCCTCTTGCGTCCCCCTACATCCCTCTAAGCGTACATGTTACGCTTAGAGTGACGTCATGTAAACAAACTCATGGCTGCCATCTTGTGGCCAAAGAGTATACCTACATCTACATGTAAAAAAATAAATAAAAATAAACATATACTGTATTTACATACAAAAAATACTATTTACATCCCACCCTCCTAAAAATACCCAAATAACATGTTTAATAAAAAAAACCAAAAAAAACCCCATTACAATAAAAACAAAACACGTAAATATTTACCTAAGGGTCTAAACTTTTTAAATATCAATGTAAAGATGTAATATTTCTATTTTTTTAATTATAAGCTTGTGAATAGTGATGGATGCAAAACGGAAAAAATTCACTTTTATTTCCAAATAAAATATTGTCGCCATACATTGTGATAGGGACATAATTTAAACGGTGTAATACCCAGGATTATCAGGCAAATACAATACGTGGGTTTTAATTATGGAGGCATGGATTATTTTAAAACTATAATGGCTGAAAACTGAGAAATAATGAATTTTTTCCATTTTTTTTCTTATTCTTCCTGTTAAAATGCATTTATAGTAAAGTGGCTCTTAACAAAATGTACCACCTAAAGAAAAGCCTAATTGGTGGCGGAAAAAAACAAGCTATAGATCAGTTCATTGTGATAAGTAGTGATAAAGTTTTAGGCTAATGAATGGGAGGTGAACATTGCTCGGATGCATAAAGTGAAAACGACTGAAGGCTGAAGTGGATAAGTAAGCAATTTTTTCAGTTTTCAATATTTTTGTTTGTTAATAATTGGGGAAAAAAATGAACACACATGGGTGGTACATTGGTCAAATGTTTCAAATGTTATAATCAATCTTTGTAATTCTTGTATTGAAAAAAAAAATGTATAAAAAATTGTATGATGTGTGGCCACCTTCAGCCTAGGCTATTCATTATGCAGAATTCCCCCCACCCCCAACATTCTGGGAGACCAGAGTTTTTTTCTACTGGCTCGGTAGGAACTACAGACTTTAAGCTCCTGCAGAGGTGATAGGTGGAATAGATGTTAAGCTCTCGCAAAGGTGGAAGAAGACATGAGAGTTTCCAGCTCCTGCATAGGAACATAAGACTTTTAAACGGTTATTCCACCTCAGTACAGTATGACATGTATCTTTATGGCACGTCTCATCAGTATACAAGTCATTTTGTAACTGAATTCAAATAACAGCAATTTTTAGCTTCAGCTGGTATAACTTATTTCTTGAAACTTTTTGGAAACCATGGCGACAGTATATACCTGGCGCTAATGTATTAAAGATACCCAGACTTCTTTCTGTTTGGCTCACTAGTTTATAAGTTCACCCCTACACCTTCGCTGGTTCAAGGAATGATACAATTATTCTGCAAGGTGGAGGAATGCTCACATCCATGGGGATGTTGGCATGCTTATGTAGGTTTTAGGTTTGGGGAGTAATCGCTCCTGTCTCAGTAACAGCTGATAGCCACTCAAGGCAGCTTTTTCAATGATAACTCACTCTGAAGCCTCTGGAGAGATTCAGAGGTGAGACCATATGAGGGGACAACAAAGAAATCAAAGTGTAAAGTAGCTTGTGAAAATACATGAAATTCATAATGATAATGATGTGATGTTGTTTTTCAAGTGTGCATATACCGCATTTTCGCCTTATAAGGCGCACCAAAAAAACACCCCTTCTCTATGCATTTTCATGTTGCAATCACGAAAATGTGTCTGCGCATTCACATTTTTTTGCAATCCATCCAAAAATCGCAGAGTGCATCTTATTAGGCGAAAAATACAGTACTTAACTACCTGGTGACCGGCCCACGCCAATGGGCGTGGCCGCGGCGGCAGCCCCAGGACCACCTAACGCCAATTGGCGTCAAGTTCTAGGGCTGCAGTTTGCAGGAGATCGCACGCAGGTTGCGTGCGCATCTCCTGCTTGAGGGGCGGAGCTCCGCCCCACCTTCAGTCTCCCCGAGCGGCGATAGCGCTGCGATCAGCAGGACAACCATAAACAAACGAGAAACAATGAGAGACAGTTGAGATAAGTGCTTCAAAAGACAGTGCTGTCCATGCCTTTTTTTGGTCACAGAGCTCAGTGAAGCTCTTTTGCATAGATAACAAATGAAGTTTTTTTTAACTCTTCTTGCACTGGAAACAATATCAAACTCATAATTGTGCTGGTAATGTTTTATTTCTTAGCTGTCACACACATACAATCCATTATATCATAAGTTTATTTTCACTTCAGATTCCCTATGAGTTCCTACAAAAGTGGTCAAGATTTCAGAGTTTGAGTGCTTGCAAAGTTGATAGGGACATTTTGAGTTGAAATCTCCTTCTGCGGTGGTAGAGTTATAGTATTACACTTTGCTTTGACTTGGGCAATTTCCTAGTTTGACGTTATGGAATCAACAACAGCTGCACACAAGAAAGTGCATTTTTAGTACACAGCTGATGTATTTCCATTTCACTGAAATCTCAGCAGCAAAGGATATGTTGACATTCCTTCCTTACAACTAGGGATGTTCAATAAAATGCAAATAATTTTGAGTCGATGCAGGATTATGCAAAATTTGTATGCAAATTTATGCAGCTGGAAAATGGACCAATTCACTTCAGCAGCATTGACCATCCCTACTTACAACCTAGAATGTTGTGAGGATCTTTTTTTGGTCTGCTGTAAATGTAGTATACAGCCAGACATCAATAGATACAGAGGGAGAGGGGCAGGACCTTTACCTCAGAAAGCAGAAGATGATAGGTTAGTCATGTTCAGAAATGTTATGATGGACAGATTACTCTTATGCAAATGCTTTGGTACTGTGTGCCGATTTAAGAAGAACAATAATGTAGTGGTAGATGGACAGACAGTGCTCTCTTCTGACAATAAATCAAAAAGCACATCTATAGACTAGCCCTAGCCATAGGTCTAACCCAGCCCTGCATGGAAGTTATGGAAACTGCATCGCAGAAGCCATGCATCGACCTCAGCCACTTTGGGTACCAAGCTCTGCAGCAGACAAAGCCAGCCAGTGGGACAAAAATGGACACCAACCGACCAGGTTGCGCCGCAATCCTAGGGGCAGGGTCGGACTGGGACACTGGGGGCCCACCAAAGAAATTTCAACCTGGGGCCCACACATCCCATGATTGCGGTGAAAAAAGGGCGTGACCATGCACCGGAAGGTGGGCGTGGTCATGATGTATTATAGACAGGGCCAAATGTACATGATCTTAGCAGCATTGTAATTCAGAGACACTGCTGCCCAGCAAAACTTTGCATAGAGTCCCCTCCTTCAATATAAAGTAATGTCCTACTTTGCAGAGGTTGCGACTGCAGAGGTTGCAGAGGTTGCGACCGCATCGGAGCCATTGGGCCAAAGGGGCCCCGAAGGGCCCTCCCTCAACTACAGTATTACCTCTCTATTGGTCCTGTGCTCATAATAATCACTTCTATAGATACTTTGAATATTGGTAATCATTAACAAGCTATTTCCCATCCCCTTCTTGCACCTCTGATACTGTAGTTGCCATTGGCAGGTTTTGGTGCGTCGTATCAATTGTTATGTATAGAGTGCTTGGGGGGCCCCATTGTAAAATTTGCATCGAGGCCTACAGCTCCTTAGCTACGCCACTGCTCTCAGCATGAGGGATTACAGCACTGAGAAGAGAATTTTTGTGCTGCAGGCAGCAATTGGAGCTCTGTCAGACAAGGAGGGGGGGGGGCCACCAGAGACCTGGAGGCGGGGCCCACCGAGGGAAAAAACTGTACTACTGTGGCCCAGTCCGACCCTGCCTAGGGGGACTCTTTATCACTGTCCTTTTCACTTTCTCTTTCCTCTCCTCTCTCTGTCTCTCTCCTTGGGTTTGACGGGGGGGGGGGGGGGGGGCATCTGATTCAAAGTATCGCTGCAATGCGTTTTGAGTGCCTTGGACGGCAGCGGATTACCCCCCTGGTCCTTTCCCCGGGGGTTCATCTTTTATGTATGCGTCTCTCTATGCTTTATTTCTATGCCTGTGTTTCACTGTTCCTACTGTATGTATCTACTGTATATGCCTGTATGTATCTACTGTATATGCCTGTATATGCTGTATGTATCTACTACTGTATGTACCACCACCGACCCTGTTGTGCCAAAACCAATTCCGGGTACAACTCACATTGTACTTGGTGAAATAAATTCTGATTCTGATTATATTACACAATAAGCATATGCTATCTACTGTAGTGCAGAATAATGTATTTTTTTCTTCCATGAAGGAAATGGAAATTTAATTCAAAGTGTATCCAAGGCGATATGTGACATGATTAAATAAATGTGTATGTACAGTGCAAAACAATAATAACCAGGATGATTTTCTTTTCTTATTTTGCTGCCTGAAAAAGTTAATTTTCAGGCATGCAAGTGACAGCTTCTCTATTGTCGGTTCCTTTTTGGGAATATAGTTAACATCACTGATAAGCAAATGACAGCCATAAAAGTTTTCCTAGCAGAATACAACTTCTGAGGGCAGGGGAGAGATAGAAAAGATTAATAGTTCATGTATTTTAACTCTGGGACTCTTAATAGACTGGCATTGAGCAGAGAATGATATTTAGCTGCCCCTATATAAATCAATATTAATTAAGAAACAATAAATCATTAAATCTACTGTACTTTGTAAATGTATATAAAATAAAACTTTATCTCTTTATTTTATTTTCACCTCGGCTTTAAAGCACTTGTGGAAGTATGAATGTTCAAAGAATTTTGTTGTCTTTTAATTGTTGGTATACAGCTACAAATGAAATCTACCTTGTAAGAAAAAGACTTGTTGGTTTTGCATTCTGTAATATAGTGGTATTTCTGCGGCACCATCTGGAGTGATAAACTGCCAGATTGAAAGAGTCAAAGTTGATTTTCTACCGTCCTGTGATTTTTTCTTCTTCTTTTAATTCCAATTAAAAGTTCTCTCAATATTAATGATGTGTTAGGCTTAACATCATTTATATCCACATGTCTCTATACTGTATTCATATACAGCCTTACAGATGTGAGCTTACCAATAATTGGTTCATTTCTATTGATTTCAGATCATGTAGATTAGTCTAATATACAAAGACTAGAGAAAAATAAAATGTCATGTGGGTATTGCAGGGTCCCAGTTGTACGAATAGGCCGTAATGTAAAGCTGTATCCTCCTCCTCCTCTTCATTCATTTAGTGGACTCTGACTCTTCATGACCATTTGTACTTTTGCATACCAGTTGTCAATTACTCATTCTTTCAGCTGTTGTATAGGCATGTTCATAGCTTTACAAATGCGGTCTATCCATCTTAGCCTCTGACATCCTCTTCTTTTGCCCTCAATTTTTGCAAGTATCAATTATTTCTCCAAAGAATCCAGTCTACTCATTATGTGGCCAAAGTATTTGATCTTCTAGCAGTCTAGGTACCCACAGAAAGATCGGATCAGGGAACTCCGCCGACAAATGATCATTCCCCAATTCATCTTTCATTATTACGAATGGTTGGATGGAAACAAAGGGTCCATTGACTTTAGCGTAACGTTAGACAACCGTTCGCGATGTGATCGCCATGACAGTCATTCAAAATGAACGATCATTGAGGTTTGTCGGCAGTCTTTAAACATCATATTCAGATTTGTTTGTTTGTGATTAATTGGGCCATCCACACTAATACCTATCCACACTAATATCTCTCAGGTTGTTTCTCTAGTCTTTAAACATTGTTTAATGAATTTTCAGTAAACAATGTTACTTGATGTCGTGCAAAATGAACGCTCATCGGGCAAAATCACACAGAAAAACTTGCCGTGGGTATGAACCTTAAGTAGCTTTCTCCATAAGGTGCATACACAATTATGCACATTTACTGTCGCCCACAGGAATCGAGATAGAATTCATCAGGTGACAGTTTACGGCCTAGTTCTGTTGCAATGGAATGGAGGAAGGCAGAGAGCACAGAATGAAATAAAGCTGGCGGGGTGAGTAGAAAAACAAGGGGCTTGGCTGAGAGGATCCACAGAGGGCTGCGTTTTTAGGGATGCTCATTCGGATTTCGCAGAATTGAAATTTCCGCATTTCCGATCGGAATTACATATTTCCGATCAAATTTAGATCCAAACTCAGAAATCGGAAAACAGAAATCGAGTTCGGCAGAAATACCACATTAACACAACTCAGTAATTTCAGACCAATCACAGAACTCGGAAGCATTGGACCAATCAGAGAATTTAGAAACAACTCGGAAGCAATGGACCAATCAGAAAATGCAGAAACAACTCGGAAGTATTTGGCCAGTCAGGGAATGCAAAAAATTACCGAAAAAGGTACTCCTCGGAACACGGAAATAACTCTTAAATCAGATTTTTGGCGGAAATACTGCATTTCAGCAATTTGGTAATTTTAGACCAATCACTGAACTCGGAAGCATTGGACCAATCAGAGAATTCAGAAGCAACTCGGAAGTATTTGGCCAGACAGAGAATGCAAAAGATAACCAAAAAAAGGCTACTTGGAAACAGGGCGGCCATCAGAAATTTTGGGGCCCCTCACACATCATGAGGCCTGGGCCCCCCCCCCCCCCCAGCCACTGGTTGCTGTGCCTGCCCACTAGCCAACCCACCCACGCCACCATTAACAGTGGTTCCCAACCTTCTTGAAGTCGTGACACATCACGCCAAATGCTCAGATCTCTGTGACACATCACCCCCACCCCAATCAAACGCCCTTAGACTCGGTATAGGTAGATAGGTAGCCAGGTATAGGAGCCCTCAGTATAGGTAGCCTGGAGTAGGTGCCCTCAGTACAGGTAACCAGGAGTAGGTGCCCTCAGTACAGGTAGCCATGAGTAGGTGCCCTTAGTAAATGTAGCTAGGAGTAGGTGGGTGCCAACAGTATAGGTAGTGAGGTGTAGGTGCCCACAGGATAGGTAGCTAGGAGTAGGTGCCTGCAGGATAAATAGCTACGAGTAGGTGCCCACAGGATAGGTAGCTAGGAGTAGTTGCCCTCAGGATAGGTAGCAAGGTGTAGGTGTCCACAGGATAGATAGGAGTAGCTGCCCGCAGGATAGATAGCTAGGAGTAGGTGCCTGCAGAATAGATAGCTAGAAGTAGGTGCCCACAGATTAGATAGCTAGGAGTGAGTGCCCACAGAATAGATAGCTAGGAGTAGGTTCCCGCAGATTAGATAGCTAGGAGTGGGTGCCCGCAGAACAGATGGCTAGGAGTAGGTGCCTGCAGATTAGATAGCTAGGAGTAGGTGCCTGCAGAATAGATAGCTAGGAGTAGGCGTCCGCAGAATAGCTAACTAGGAGTGGGTACCCGCAGGATAGATAGCTAGAAATAGGTGCCCGCAGGATAGATAGCTAGAAATAGGTGCCCGCAGCCAGGATAGATAGCTAGGATAGATACACCCAGTAGTGGGCTGGCGGCTAACTCATCAGCTCTGTGTTCCAGTGGTGACGCCATACTTCAGCCCTCCGCTCTGTCTTGCTGCTTCATTCTGCCTCCCTCACCACTGATAATTAGAGCTGGACTACAGAAAAATGGCTGCCGATGTCTGCATTTGTGGACATCAGCGGCCATTTTCTTGTAGCCCTGCTCTAATTGAAGAGGGAGGAAGACGGAGAGGTACACAGCAGGGCGGTGCAGACAATATACACCAGGCTGCCGCGCGTTGGAGGTGGGGGCACGGGCACAGGCTCCTAACCCGTCACTCAGTGGCGTAGCTAAGGAGCTATGGTCCCCGGTGCAAGTTTTACCATGGGGCCCCCAAGCACTCTATACATAACAATTGATATGGCGCACCAAAACCTGCCAATGGCAACTACAGTGTCAGAGGTGCAAGAAGGGGATGAGGAACAGCTTGTTAATGATTACTACTATTTTAAGCATCTATAGAAGTCATTATTATGAGCACAGGACCAATAGAGAGATAATACTGTAATTGAGGGAGGGCCCTGCGGTGCCCCTCTGACCCAAGGGCCCTGATGCGGTCGCTACCTCTGCAACCCCTATTGCTACGCCACTGCCGTCACTGCAGTGTTGGTTGTCCCCCCCTGATGGTGACCCTACTCGGAAATCAGAACTCGGAAACCAAGCGGAATCTACGAAATCTGTAATTGGCATTGGCAGAAATCTGATTTTCTGTGGAATAGGAAATCGGCATTTCTCATCCCTATCTGTTTGTCCAGGAAGGTGCTGTATACATCCTAGATTCTTGGCAGAGGCTGTCCCTGCCGGTTATTGGCTAAAAACCATCTAGTGCAGGGATGTCAAACCGGTCCTATAAGGGCCGAGATCCTCACACATTTTTGATACAGCTCAAATTAATTGATGGGTCTGAATCAGGAAAGGTGTGGCCCATCAGTTAGAACACATTCCTCTCTTTCTCAGTCCATCCTAAACACTTGCTGATAAAAAGAGTGGCACTCGCTATACACAGGGAAAAGGGCGCCCAAGCCTCAGGGGATCCTCACACCATCAGATCCAATCCATGCAAGAAAAAGTGTTGGAGGCTGGCACTTCCAAAAGTAGAAAAAAGCTCTTTATTGAAGCATTTAAAAACAGTGGTAACACAGCTGTGTTACCACTGTTTTTAAATGCTTCAATAAAGAGCTTTTTTCTACTTTTGGAAGTGCCAGCCTCCAACACTTTTTCTTCCATCCTAAACACTGGCATGGATCTGGCCCTCCAGGTCTGGAGTTCAACATCTGTGATCTAGTGTATGCACAAGGCTTATGGACTACTAAGGGCCGGTTCACATGGATGGGACGGCTCCCTGCGGTTAGTTTTGTCTCACTTAAATGCTTTTCTGCTACCGGCCTGCTTACTGCTGTTTGTTGTCGCGTTTAGAGCCCTAGGGGGTTCAATATGACCGTGAACGCAACTTCAGGACGCTGCATGCAGTGTTCGGGAAGTCTACCAACCACAGCACTTCACTTCTCAACAGTAAATGTCGTGAGATGGACACTCTCATTCATCCCAGTTATGATGCGGTGGATCCCTAGCTTTAAGCCAGAGACAATCATCGGCAGCCATACAGTATGTCCGAATAGAGTGCTAAGTCCTTTCTGTGCACTTGCAAGTGGGCATCTTCATGTTGATGATCCCTAGCTGGGTATTGGCAATATGTTTTTATATTATAATATAGACGGTAATCTCGCTGGTGAGGGGAGTGATATTGCTCTGTTGTTAGTTGGAACACTGACAGACTGTTTCAGAGAGAATCCCCACTGCTAGCGAGACTGCTGGCTGCAATATAAAGCATGTGGGCGATTCTACTGATCGCGTCTCATTGTGTGTCATTTCATGCAATTGCTTTCCATCAGTTGGCACTGGATGAAATATAAGCCAACCCCATCACTACATTGACTGTCATGGTCAGTTACCTGAATGAATTAATAACTCACCCTTTCCAGTCTCAGTGCTGATCCATCCATGTCTTCTCCAGGCAGCGTGGTGAGAGAAGGCACTGATGGATCAGCGCTGGGACTGGGAATGGGTGAGCTATTCATCTGCAGCTACATCATCCATCCATGCCTCCTCCAACCAAGGTACATGACATTTATATTTATGACCATGAGCTGATCATCTTTGGTGATTTAGTGGCCATCAACAGTGCATGTTTACAGGGATGCCATGGATATTATACACTGTTTCTCATATTGCAGTACTTCAGAATACTCAGAAATCTCATGGTCTCCCAGGAGTGATGCATGATGGGAAAACACAGTTGCTCACTTAATGATGAATTATTGCAAATACAAGGCAAATTACACTCTGCATTGCTATTTAGTCAAGCCCTTTTCAGTCTCTTTTAACACGTCATACTTTCTTAGTGGTTCTGGGTCAGTGATTATCCTTTAGTAGTGGTCCAAGCTCTCTAAGAGCCACAACAATTCCTGCCATGCACTGATGAGGACCAGATCGTCTGAAACAGGCTGTATGCATGTTGGGTTAATGTGGCTCTGTAAAATGTATAAGCTATAGACTTGCTATACACCAGCAGTTCTGGATGTTTGCCTGGCTTTCAGGGGTAAAAATAGTTGATTTGCATATTTAGGAGTGATGCATCATGGGAAACCACAGTTGCCTACTTAAGGCTGAAATACTGCAAATACCTCCTGTTTTAAGAAGGTAAATTACACTCAATATTGCAGTATTGTGATTGATTACAGCAAGCCACCATCATTCACCCTCCAGTCACCAGGAATGTTCTGTGCATGCGTGGTTCGCAAAACAATGCACCACACATGTGCAGAATGCTCTTGTGGAAAGGAGTGCGATTGATGGAGCTGCACAGATGCAACCGCACATACGCAATAGTTTCTGCGGCCAAGCCAGATCAGAGATTTCCAGTGGGGGACTGTAACACAACGGAGGGGACCCCGAAGACACTGAAGGGTCTGAAAGCTACAGTACTGTAAAGACAGAGGCTGCTCTGTTCCCTATAGACTCTTATAGGAGCCTGTAGCATATTTATTACCGTAATTGGATCGTTAGAAAGCTACAAACCAGAAGGACAGCAGGTGTGCACACAACAGCTTAGGAAACTGCCATTGCAACAGCATGGATCTATCAATAGTTTACTCTCCAGTGATTATAGCTATCATATCCACAATTAACAGGAGCGTTCTGCACATGCGCAGTTTGCAAAAGAATGTGCCGCACATGCGCAGAACACTCTCGGCGTGATTGATGGAGGCGTTTGGATGGGACTGTGCAAGCGCAGTAGCTTGTGACTAAACCATTGTCCAATGAGGACAGGAAACGTGCAGGTGGGCAGAGCTTCAGCCCGAGTGCGCTTCCATGCCACACGTGGATTCTCTTGATAGGCGTTCGCTACTTGCTAGCAGAGACTGGTCCTGCATGCCTTTCATTGCTATCAACATACAGCGAGTGGGTTTTGATGCCATCCTATGGGACTTGCGCTCAGGATTGATGAGATATACCCTTGCCTACAGCCCCTTATGCAAAACTGATGGACAGCTGAACTTCAGCAAGGATTCATGCTTTATGACATATCATCCTATCTCGGCTTGCTTCATGCCGCTCATTGCCGCTCCATGAGAGTGAGTGAAGGTGGCCACGTGTGTGCGTGAGTATGTCATTGCCGGCTTAGCTGTTCATGCTGCGCAGCAGGATAGTTTAATTGCACAATGCACTTTAACTGAAGCTCTGTGGTTTTTAACTTTGACAGACTCTTGCATGTGGTTGCCATTCATGTGTGCTTTTGATACAATACATTTCTTACCTGACTTTTGAGCAGAGAACCTTGATTGTCCTCTATATGTGTATATGTGTTTGCCATAGGTTGCTCAAATCCCCATGTGGCAAGGGGGAAATATTATCCATCATATATCTTAGCTATGATAGTGGTATTCATTATTTTTGTGTGACCAAACCAGGTCAGACATTTTTTGAAGGTAACAACAGCACAACGGAGGGGACCACAAAGCAGTGGTGCTTGGATATCGCCAATCACGGATTTGAGTAAATCTGTTTACGGCAGTATCTAAATCTGGATATGGCGTGATCGTGATCCGGACTTGTTGCCCAATTCCGAATTCGACTTGGATTTTAACCGTGATGATATCCGTGACCACTATTTGACTTTAACGGTTAATGGCAAAGCCCCCTTACATGCTAGAAACACTAGCAAAAAGACCTTATAGTTTTTGAGAAAATCGATTTTAAAGTTTCAAGAGAAAAAAGTATTTGTGATTAAAACCCCGCCAAAACCCGCCGACTTTAGCGATTAATAGCGGTTAATAGAAAAGCCCCCTTACATGCTAGAAACACTAAAAACACCAAATTTGCCAGATATGTTAAGAACAACAGTGGGAACAAGGGGAATGTTTTTTTTCAAAAAGACCTTAAAGCTTTTGAGAAAATCGATTTTAGTTTCAAAGGAAAAAAGTATACATTTAAAGGCGGTAAATACATTAACTGTCATTTACCGCATTGAAATGTATACTTTTTTCCTTTGAAACTTTAAAATCGATTGTCTCAAAAACTATAAGGTCTTTTTGAAAAATTTGGTGTTTTTAGCATGTAAGGAGGCATTGCTATTAACCGCAACAGTCGGTGTGTTTTTAATCACGAATACCGACTAGTGATCATGAGTAACTCGTGATCACGAGATGGGTAACGAGTGCAATCACGAGTTGGGTAACGAGTGCAATCACGAGTGCATTCGTGATCGGCATTCGTGATTGAGAGCTGATCACGATTGCTGATTACGACCTCGTGATTGGCAAAAAACGACTCGTGATCACGAGGTCGTGATAAGCACCACACCACAAAGACACTGAGGGGCCTGAAGGACTTTCCAGCATCTTCCATATACGGCTCCCGATGTGCCACCTGGCCCGCATCGACCTGCAGGATGTGTAGCAGATGGCGCCCAATCAGTAAGTAGTTTCTGCTTGGAAAACCCCAAAAGTTCAGCCCTGTTATCCCTTTCATGCTTGGTTACTTCCTGAGTTCCGGATAACGGGGACATTGTATTATATACAGTATAATCTCATTATAGTAAACTCCAAGGGGCCGGGAAAAGTGATTTATAATATAAGAAGTTTACTATATCAGAAACTGTCCTAGAAATAGCCCAGCATGCCCTGGTACATTTTCTGCTGCAAAGGACCAACTCTGTTCTCCCATTGCAGGTACAGTACAAGCACTTGCACATTTGGTGGACTACAAGGTTAAGTATACCTTAGGGCTGCATAGCCAGGCTGGAAAAATTGCTGGTACCGTATCCAGGGCTCCTTACAGGAGAACTGTAGTGAGAGGTATATGAAGGCTGCCATATTTAATTCCTTTTAAATAGTACCAGTTATCTGGCAGCCTTGCTGGTCTATTAGGCTGCAGTAGTGTCTGAATCACACCAGAACAAGCATGCAGCTAATCTTGTCAGATCTGACAACAATGTCAGAAACACCTGATCTGCTGCATGCTTATTCAGCCAGGGTCTATGGCTAAAAGTATTAGAGGCAGAACAGATAGCCAGGCAACTTGTATTGCTTAAAAGGAAATAAATATGGAAGTCTTCATATACCTCTCCTTACAGTTCTCCTTTATAAATTGCAGCTGTCACTGAACAGAGGCAGGCACTCCCTTCCTGTGAGTGGCTCCGATACCTCCACGGGCGGGACTTGCAGCACAAGCCTGAAGAGAGCAGCTGACCATGGGTTTCACACTGACATATGAGGCATGCACCGCCCACTGTTTACTATATCCAGAGTCAGCGTCATGTAGGGGCAAAAAACATGTTTACTATAGCAGAAGTTTTATTATATCTGGGTTTACTATACAAGGTGTTGCTCCCATAGACTTATAATGGAGATTGGCCGGGACCTGGGGTGGTAGTTTACTATACCCAAATGTTTACTATACCCAAGTTTATTATAACAAGACTATACTGTATATTTCTATAAATGTTTTTATGATTGTGGAATGAATCTTCCGAGTTTCCATGCATCCTTATGGAGAAATCTGCTTTGATATAAGAGTGCTTTGGATACCAAGCAAGTTCCCAGAACAAATTATGCTCACAAACAAGGTTCCACTGTATAGATATCATTTAGCCAGAAGGAGGGTTACTAATGTCAAGTAGACATGACACAATATGAAGCAATGTGTGCCTTCAGTACCATGGACAGGGATTTACATAATGGACAGTGTACAAATGTACAGTATGAGGAATCTGCACCAAGTAAAGCATATTGGGCTAATGAAGTCAGCTATGTTTTAGCTACTGGGAGCTCTAAGCTTATGTGTATAAATGCTATTGTTTGTAGGAAAAAATAAATACACATTATTTTATTATTGTGCATTTTTATAACCCACACATTTTTGTAATGTTTCACACAAGGGTTAGAGTGAATAATTCATGTCACTAACTATACCTCAGAGGAGTTCACAATCTAACGTCCCAATGTCCCTATAGTCACTGTCTGATGTCCCCACGCCGCGACTGCACAGTTTGGCAGGCTGTGCACGCTTAGAAGCCCTCGGCCGCCTCTTCCGTGCTTCCAGTGATGTGAGCATGTGCACGGCATTCTGAAGGCATCCGGGAGCACGGATGTGGTGGCTGAAGGTTTCCAAGTGTGCAGGTGCATGTGCAGCCTGCCAAACTGCAGCATTTAATGCGCATTACTGCTTCTGATCAAGGATGCCGACCCGGTGGAAGGGGGAGAGGGGGTCGGGAAACCCGGGGGCCCCCCAACAGACAAGTTCATCCCAGGGATTAGGAGCCCTTTGTTGCAGCCAAATTCCCCACCCCAGGGCCCCTGAACTTGCTGATATCAGTGTGTAGTTCCATGCGCTCCCACAGGGTCGCCTCTCCTCCATGACCCTGCGCATCTTATTACATTATAATAGTGATGGCTAACCTAGGCACTCCAGCTGTGACAAAACTACAAATCCCATTATGCCTCTGCCTTCCCGAGTTATGGTTAAAGCTGTCAGAGTATTGCAATGCCTCATGGGACTTGTAGTTCCACCAAAGCTGGAGTGCCAAGGTTAGCCATCACTGCATTATAACAGGCTGTGGGTCACAGAGAAGATGCAGCCAGCAGTGGATGAAGATGGGAGTGTGTGGAGACAGCATCTAAAAGACGAGTGCACCCACAGTTCTCAGAGGGTAAAAAGTCCTGCAGCCAATGGAAATCCAGCTAAAAAGGTGAAAGCCCTCCCGCTCAGTGACATTAATCCTAGGCCTAATTAAAATATCAGCCTTGGATACAAAGCCTTGTGGGTAATTACATCACATTGTAGTTACTTCCTTTCTTGCTGTTGCTGCTATATAAAGTGAACCTGAGATGAGAAGCGTCTCAGGTTCCATACTGACCTGGGGCTTCCTTAAAGCGAACCCGAGCCGAAGCTTGGGTTCAAAAGCTAAAACTTACTACTAGAGAGGGAAGCCTCAGGATCCTAATGAGGCTTCCCTCGATTGTTCCAACAACCCCGTTGCTGCGCGCGGCCCCCTTTCCCATCTGGGCAGCACAGCTCCTCTTTGTTTTGTAAAAAAAAAAAATATTCTCACAGTTCCTCTTTAAAGTCATTGGGAATCCCTGTTAAAAAACAAAAGTCAGATACTTACCGAAGGAGAGGGAAGGCTCTGGGTCCTAATGAGCCTTCTCTCTCCTCTCCCGATGCCCGTGCCAACTCAGGATCCACCATAGCAGCATTCAACCAATTCGGTCAGATGCTGCTATCTCCACTGCCAAAGGGACTTCGGAAGTCTTCGGGAGCCCGAGTGCTCCCGAAGACGGTTGATCCATACTGCGCATGTGCGAGTGCCCTCTACCACGTCATTGCGCATGTGGAGTATGGAGCCACCTGTCTTCGGCTCCCAAAGACTTCCGAAGTCCCCCATGGTGGGGGATTTGAACCGAGGATGCTGAGCTGCATGGAGGGCACTGCGAGAGGAGAGGAAAGGCTAATTAGGACCTAAAGCCTACCCTCTCCTTAGGTAAGTATCTAACTTTTGTTTTTGTAAAAGGGATTCCCATTGACTTTAATGCAAATGTGCTGTTACATGTGTTAAAAAAGATTAGAGGCTAAACTAGGACATCAACCCTTTCCAATTCTTTTTCCCGATCACCTCCTCCCCCTCCAGCACCTACTTTATTCCGGGGTGTTGGGGGTGACGTGAGTGCAGGGCCGGCCTTAGGTTTCACTGCACCCTGAGCGAAACCGGATTTTGGCGCCCATCCTCTTTGCGCACGTACACACATACGCACGCACACACACAAGCCCATATATAGCACCAACAATTTGCAACGCTCGTTATAGCTGTGGTGCGTCCCTCCCTAAAAAATGCCCTCAGACTCAGTATAGGTAGGTAGGTAGCCACGTATAGGTGCCCTCAGTATAGGATCTCATGTGTAGGTGCCCTCAGTGTAGGTAGCCAAGCATAGATAGTATTGTTGCCACAATAAGGGTAGCTAGTATAGTAGCCCTCAGTATAAGTAGTATAGTTGCCCCAGTATAGGTAGCTAGTATAGTTGCCCCCATATAGGTAGCATAGTTGCCCCCAGTGTAGCTAGTATAGTTGCCCCCATATAGGTAGCATAGTTTCCCCCAGTGTAGGTAGTATAGTTGCCCCATATAGGTAGCATAGCTGCCCCCAGTGTAGGTAGTATAGTTGCCCCCAGTGTAGTAGCATGCCCCCAGTGTAGGTAGTATGCCCCCAGTGTAGGTAGTATGCCCTCAGTGTAGTAGCATAGCTGCCCCAGTGTAGGTAGTATGCCCCCCGTGTAGGTAGTATGCCCCCAGTGTAGTAGCATAGCTGCCCCAGTATAGTAGCATGCCCCCAGTGTAGTAGCATAGCTGCCCCCAGTGTAAGTAGTATGCCCCCAGTGTAGACAAAAGACAAGACAAATAACATTTATATTGCGCTTTTCTCCTTGCGGACTCAAAGCGCCAGAGCTGCAGCCACTAGGGCGCGCTCTATTGGCAGTAGCAGTGTAAGGGAGACTTGCCAAAGGTCTCCTACTGAATTAGTGCTGGCTTACTGAACAGGCAGAGCCGAGATTCGAACCCAGGTCTCCTGTGTCAGAGGCAGAACCCTTAACCATTACACTATCAGCCAACTACAACTACAGTGTAGTAGCATAGCTGCCCCCAGTGTAGGTAGTATGTCCCCAGTGTAGTAGCACAGCTGCCCCCAGTGTAGGTAGTATGCCCCCAATGTAGGTAGTATGCCCCCAGTGTAGGTAGTACGCCCCAGTGTAGGTAGTATGCCCCCAGTCAATCCCCCCTAATTCTGCGGCAGCGGGCCTGGCAGAGACTGACTCACCTGACTTCCACGCTCCGGCGCCAACGTCACTCATCTCTCCCCGCCTCCGTTCCATCTGTAGTTAGAGCAGGGCTACAAGAAAATGGCCACCGATTGTCCGCATTTGTAGACATCGGCGACCATGTTCTTGTAGTTCTGCTCTAATTACAGACGAAGAGGACACAGGGAGAGACAGCGGGGCGGCAGGGGGCGAAAGGGCGCATGTGCCCTTGAGAGCTAGAACCCTGAGCGGCCGCTCCGGTCGCTCATATCAAAGGCCGGCCCTGCGTGGGTGATCCTGAAAAAGACTCAGGACCAGGACTGCGTAGGCTCTGTGCCATTGACCAGTGGCGGGAGCAGCATCAGTGGTGTGGGATGGGGCCAGTGCAAGCTTACATGCTTTAGCTTTGCACCCCTCACTTGAGTGCCAGCATAATTCCATGATTATCTGGCACTCCGTGCTGTTACAGAGGATCAAAGTGTTGGACTCTGTCCAAAATTATCATCCACTTAGTGGGATCCAATCCAGCAGGGGCTCCTCCACGATATGCAGAAATGCAGCTGCATGGTATTGGAGGGGGCTGGCGATGATCAAAGTAAAGTATTGGACACAGTTCAACACTGATCACAAGAACACGGCGCCATGTTGTATTTTATCGGCAACAGTGCCATCTAGCGGCAGCCAGTTATACCTATATCAGACTATGTCCAGCATAAGCGCTATGGGAGATAATGCCAATGTGGGACATAGTCCGCCACAATACTAGAAAGGTTTAATGTGCATGTAGATCTTATCAGCTGCTCCAAATGAAAGGAAAAGATTTTATTTTACAGCTGACATAATGATTGGAGATTCCCGGGGGGAGTGGAAGGGGGTGTCCCGCTGGAATGGTGAGGTGATGGGGATGGCTTGCCTCTTCCTAGATAAGTACCCAATTGGACCACTTTTTTTCTCTATTTTCTATCAACTTATCCAGCCACGTGCAAGCTTCACCGAAACATCTACAGCTTCACTGAGTCTGCTTACTTCATCTCACTGCTGTATACTTGCAAGGACTGATGGCATAAATTATTGTAGCTTGGCTTCTTCGTATTTTTGCATCTAAATGATAGTGTTTGCTGCCAGTCACTGGATTAGGGAAGGTGATATAAAGGAGTACCAACTTGTAGGGATGATCATTCAATTAGATGCAAATATTTCAGAGTTCATGCAGGATTATGTACATTTGCATGTTAATATATGTAGCTTGAAAATGGATCAATAAAGTCCCCCCCAAGATTTATTGATTGATTTTTAAGATTCATACATTTGCATACAATTTTACATAATCCTGCATGAACTCTGAAATATTTGCATCTTATTGATCATCCCTAGTAAAAGATGTCCTGGAAAAGAAGAAAAGTTTCACTTACCTGCAGCAATCCTGTGCCCTCACCGCTCCTCTAGCGTCCTCCAGTCCCAGCCACGGGTTAGCTCCGCCACGCATAGTTTTTTTCACCTCCCCGACTCTCAGTTGGCTGAAAACGGAAATAACCCGCGGCGGGGCCCGGAGAACACTTGAGGAGTGGTGAGCGCACAGGACGGCTGCAGGGGGCTTGGGGAAGCCCTGGGTAAATGAAACTTTTTTTCAGTTCCAGGGTTAAGATTCACTTTAAGGAAAATGTGAAAAAATATTGATTGTCCCCTTTTCAAGGTAATACAAAGTTCAGCAGCCGAATGACTTGTAGACATCATAGCTAAGTGTGTGTTTGGTGGGTTACCGGACCTTTATACTGCTGCTTAAAATGTTGGAACAATAAAAATGCTTCTCATTAAAATTAGAGAAATACGTGTCTTCATCTCTATTACAGGGAAAGCCTATCTTCTGGCCAGCACAGTTATGAGAGCAGATTCTATCAACGTTACTCTCAGCCTCTACCATTATAAAGATAGTACACTTAAGGCTGGTTGTACACATGGTGCGGTGCAATTTGCGTACGGCAGAAGAGCCTACCATAGCGCATTGCACCATTGAATGCAAATTTGTCCCTGCAGCAGCTGGCGCCAACAGAGAAATCTGCATGCCCCCAAAAATGAATGCAAGTGATATCACACGTCACTTGCATCTAACCCCTCAGTCACATGCACATGTTGCTCGGCAACACACTGAAGCCTCTGCATTGTGCGCTGTGTTGCACCGTGGGTACTGTGGCATCTCATAGAGATTAATACCCAATGTGATGGGGGATAGTACCACGATGCGCTAGTGTGCAAGCCTAAAGGACCACTATTGCAAAAATACCACTGACCCGCTGTTGGAAACCGTCGTGTTGGTCCCTGTTAACGGACATTTTCAAGCGTCCCCACTCGCCGCCGATACAGTTCGCAATCGCTTACGGCCACACTCACCGCCGGGAACCGCAGGGCCATGATTGGAGAAAGGGAAGATTCCTTCGCTGAACCAACCAGAGTGCCCGTAAGAAAAAATCATGGCTTCAACGAGAAGCCAATGAGATTTGCTTTTACAATACCTCTCTGTCACAGAATTAGAGCGTGTGAGGACATCTAGTGGTAAAAAAAAAAAAATACATGCAAAAAACCCCCAAAAAAACAAAAAAAACATATTTCACACTACATTTTACATTTATTAAAGAGAATCTGTATTGTTAACCACCCTGGCGTTCTGATTAAATCGCCAGGGTGGCTGCGGGAGGGTTTTTTTTAAATAAAAAAAAAACTATTTCATGCAGCCAACTGAAAGTTGGCTGCATGAAAGCCCACTAGAGGGCGCTCCGGAGGCGATCTTCCGATCGCCTCCGGCGCCCAGAATAAACAAGGAAGGCCGCAATGAGCGGCCTTCCTTGTTTTGCTTATATCGTCGCCATAGCGACGAGCGGAGTGACGTCATCGACGTCAGCCGACGTCCTGACGTCAGCCGCCTCCGATCCAGCCCTTAGCGCTGGCCGGAACTTTTTGTTCCGGCTACGCTGGGCTCAGGCGGCTGGGGGGACCCTCTTTCGCCGCTGCTCGCGGCGAATCGCCGCAGAGCGGTGGCGATCAGGCAGCACACGCGGCTGGCAAAGTGCCGGCTGCGTGTGCTGCTTTTTATTTCATTAAAATCGGCCCAGCAGGGCCTGAGCGGCAGCCGCTGGCGGTGTTGGACGAGCTGAGCTCGTCCAGACCGCTCAGCTGGTTAAAATCGCACAAAAGTAAACATACCAGTGTGTTAGGGGACATCTCCTATTCCCCTCTGTCACAATTTTGCTGCTCCCCGCCGCATTAAAACTAGTCAAAAACAGTTTTTAAAAGTTTGTTTATAAACAAACAAAATGGCAAACAACAAAAACAGGAAGTAGGTTGATGTACAGTATGTCCACACATAGAAAATACATCCATACACAAGCAGGCTGTATACAGCATTCCTTTTGAATCTCAAGAGATTATTTGTGTGTTTACCTTCTTCCCCCTGCAGCTCTCATCCACTGAATAGTGACAGGCTGATCGTTTCTTCCTGCAGACAGCTCTGCCCGTGTCTGTAATTCCTCAGTATGTGACAGCCAGCTCCTTTCACAGCCTAACAGAGGAGGATTTTTATCCAGCTCTCTTCTCTCACTGATATCAGAGAGCAGAGACGCTGCTGGCTTATGTAAATAACACACACACTGGAGTGTGCATAGAGGGGCCTGGAGAGGGGCTGGCATAACAGATCAGCACTGAAGAGTTGGCAGCCTTCCAGACACAGGGCGACAAATCCGACAGGGGAAAGATACATTGATTTATTACAGAGACGGTGATACTAGATAGTAGAAAGATTGGAGATGAGAAAAAGTCAAATCTGGGCAAGGATGAATGTGATGCTTTGGACCTAATTTTGAGACGACCTGACTGGACGATAAAGCCCTCTGACAAGGGGGGCAATGTTGTCATCATGTCCACCGAACAGTATAGGGCCATGTGCCTGGACATCTTGGACCGTGGGGAGTGCTACACGAGGGCCTCGGCATCGAGGGTTGACAATTGTCAATCCAAATTGTTCTTCATCATAGATACTGCATTGAGGAAAAATATAATTGATGAGAATATTGCACAGTTTTTGAAGGTGGGAGACCCTGTACTACCAACGTTCTATGCACTTCCAAAAGTGCACAAGCGCCGTATAAATCCACCAGGACGCCCGATAGTATCGGGTAGGGGTTCCTTAACAGAAAGGGCCAGTATATATGTGGATAAACACCTACAGCCGCATGT
Source organism: Hyperolius riggenbachi (assembly GCF_040937935.1). NCBI lineage: Eukaryota > Metazoa > Chordata > Amphibia > Anura > Hyperoliidae > Hyperolius > Hyperolius riggenbachi. The sequence goes on along the minus strand of NC_090647.1, from coordinate 88,329,069 downwards.
ACAGGGTCTCCCATCTTATATCAAAGATACCACACATCTTCTGCGGATCCTTGATGGGGTGCAAGTTCCGGCTGGGACTTTATTGGTCTCCCTTGATGTCGAGGCATTATAATCTAGCATTCCCCATGGTCCTGGTGTCCAGGCGGTGGCCAACTTTTTGTGCGAGTTGGGGGTGCAGGATGCTGCGCATAATTCGTTTTTGTTCCAGCTGCTGGAATTTGTGTTAAACAATAATGTGCGGCAATGGGGACGACGTGTGACCCATGGTACGCAAACCTGTACCTGGTGGATTGGAAGCGGGACATCTTTTCGGACGACTGTCTGTCGGTGTACCTGTGCCGTGTATTGGCGTGGCACAGGTACATAGACGACATTTTGATATTATGGACGGGTACATTGCAGCAGATCACAGACTTTGTTGACTGCATTAATACAAACAGCCGTAATTTGAAATTTACACTCGACTTCGATCGTCGGACTATCTCGTTTTTAGATATACGTATCACGATACAACATGATGGTTATTTGAGTACATCACTGTTTAGAAAAGCGACGGCTACGAATGACGTGCGATCCAGCACCAACCATCTTCAACTTCAGTCTGAACCATCAAGTATCCAGCAAGGATCCGGTGTGGTGAGACCTTATTGAATGTACAGTGAAGTTGGAACTGTGTCTTTTCTAGCTGTCGCGGTGATGGCCGCTTGTGTGATATGAGCGTACACTGCACATGGCTTTTTCTTCTCAAGCAAATACTGACCTGCTAAATACTGCTTAAACCACAAACCAAGCTTGCTGGACTAACTGATACCTTGCTGTGGAGGCATTGATTTTTGGAACTGTTTGGAGACTGTATCTCGCAAGCATTTTTCTGCTATATACCAGCTCTTTGGCGTGCTTAGTATACGGCCGTGGTGTGCTTGTGTGCGGGTGCATGTGGAGTGACTTGTGGTTGGTTGTGGCAGGGTGGCTATCCCATGCTGTTTTTAAAAGCACTCTTTTTGTAATTTTGATTAATAAAGAAATTGTATTTTTATACTCTCATTACGAATGTATTTGTGTAGCATTTATGATAAGGTAGTAGCTGATTCTATAAAAAAATAGACACATGTCACTCTGCCTTTGGCCACTTTCACCTACAAATTGTATTACTGTTATATTTGCATATATGCGGTTGTAATTAGCAATGGATGCAAAGCTGAAAAAATGCACCTATATTTCCAAATAAAATATATAAAATATTGTTGCCATACATTGTACTAGGGACATAATTTAAACGTAATAACTGGGACAAATGGGAAAATAAAATTTGTGGATTTTATTCAGAGTAGAAATGGTCCCATGCCAATATCCTCTATCTTGCGATCTTCATTAAGTTGATTAGAGATCACCGCACACCCTCCCCCCTGCCGAACTGCTCTCAGCTATACTAAGTATAGCTGAGAGCTAAAAGCATCTTTAAATTTCCCTCCAAGGCTCAGGAGGATCCCCATTGGTCGATAAGGAACCAATGGGGAGCCTTGGAGGGAAATTTAAAGATGCTTTTAGCTCTCAGCTATACTAAGTATACCTGAGAGTGCATCCTATGCGGACGCGATACTGCCGGCTTCCGCTGTCCTCCCTGCCTCCCACACCTGTCACCCTCACCCATGCTGGCACCCAGTGCACCCATAGGGTACAGGTAAGTATTTATGGTTAATTAAGATTATTAAAGGACTTTGTCATTGTGTGTTTATTTCATTTAACCCTTTGTGGAAATGGGTAAAGGTACTTTGTACCCCTATACTCATTTCTCCTGGGAGGGGGGCTTCTTAAACGGGACTCCCAGATGCCACCATGAACCCCCCCCAAGGAGTCACCACCCCCACCTCCTCCTGGGGCACCGGAGGTGGGGAAGAGCCCCTTGTCCATGGATTGGACAAGGGCTCCGAGGGGGAGGGGAAGGCTTTGCCTCCCCTTTCCCTGGAGCCCCCCATACCATGGACCATGCGGGCTGGTATAGCTCAGGGTGCAAAGCCCCGGTCAGCCAGGGCTCCGCATTCTGGTTATCCCAGCCTGCATGGGGGACAAGGGGTTAAATATGCTCTGTAGGAGGGACTCCACGTCAACACATAAAAAAAAAAAATAGAAAAGGAATATTTTTTCCCCACTTTTTTTAACATATCCTGCAAATTTCGTGTTTCTATGCATATAAGGGAGCTTTGCTATTGACCACTAAAGTCGGCAGGTTTTGCTTCATTAACTAACCGCATTTAAATGTATACGTTTTTTCCTTTGACATTTTTAAATCGATTTTCTCAAAAACTATAAGATCATTTTTTCCTCTTGTTCCCACTATTCTTCTTAACATATTTTACAAATTTGGTGTTTCTACCATGTAAGGGGGCTTTGCTATTAACTGCTAAGTCGGCGGGTTTTGGCAGGCTTTTAATCACGAATCACGACCCGTGATCCCGGATTTTAATGGTAATCATGGCTAAAAATCAAATTCAAATTTGTAAGTCAGTTTCAAATCCGGGTCACAATCACGGCTTATCCAGATTTTGGGACTGCAGTGGCCGGATTTATTCGAATCCGTGATTGGGGGTATCTGAGCATGACTACTGCTCTGTGCAGTAAAGATAAACTATTTTACACACAGAGAATACATAGGAATGTTTTCAAATGTTCTTTTATGTAATTAAGAGTATTTACTGAAATGTTAGTTTTGGGAATATAATCTTACTTTAATACACTTAACTACTGCCTGCATTTCTGCCATGTGTACAAAGCCTAAATCAGGCCTGAGTTTACATCACAGGCGCCTATAGGCACAGATGTCCTCACACCCTAGACTTCGCACCACATGCACCTACAAACACTGCTGCACCGCACTGCAAGTGTTCTGGCTGGCCCAACTGTCACTCCTACCTTACTTCCCTTGCCCCAGCATAGGTAGCTATGGGTGTCCCTTAGTATTACGTAGTAAGAGCTATCCTCTGTATTAAGTAGCTAGAGGTGCCTCCAAGTACTAGGTAGCTAGAGGTGCCCCCGACTGGAGGAAGATCTGGTCAATGGATTGCCGAGACCTGGGTGAGTAACCCCTCATTTACACTCCGCTCGGGACTCTGCATAGGTAAGGCAGGAGAAAGGAACTTGTGGAGGGGAGTGAGCCACCTTTCCATCATCAGGCACCTGTAGGCTCGTGCCTACAGTGCCTTATGGTAAATACGGCCCTGTCCCAAATAGTAAAATATCTGTGCTTTGAAATTTAAGATGAGACAAAAAAAGCTGCAGTATATGAAAATGTTTCTTTTCAATACAGAATCAGTGCAGGTAATAGATTCCACATAATTTATGTTATTGCCTTTGTTCTTGTTCTGCCCTTTAAGCTGCCCAATTAAATACTCTTTATGCTTCTCTGTCATTGCTTTGAGCACTTTCCCCATCCGAGCCACAGAAGAACCAGTAGGAGATGAGATAAATGAAGACAGATGTGGACATTATAGCGTACCTGGCCTGTCTACTGTATGTTACACCACTAGCTATGATCCCTTAGATCTTCGAGATCTAAGAACCTGGAATATATTTAAAAGTGTGATGTCCGCTGCCTTTCACTGCAGTCAGACTGGTCCCCTGAATAAAGATAAAAGGGAGAAGAAACATTTGATCAATGCATTTAAAAGAGGTTCTATATTTTTATCTCACGCCTTTCTAATTCTGCAGACGTGAGCACCTTCACTAGCTCTTTCTGCACGTTATTTCCATGCATTCCCTCCGGCCCAAATAAGAACTCGCATCCCTTCCTGAAGTCTGAAATCTCAATGGACATCCCGTCCATGTCAAAGAAAACCTGGAGCTGGAGAGGTGTGGAGGCTGCCACATTTATATTCCCTTTAAAAAATGTTGCACTGAGCTCTTGGCTTCAGTGGGTTCTACACCTGCATCGGTAACTAGCACCCAGCCAGAAGAGTCAGGCCCTGTTTACACTTAAAGCGGACCCAAACCAAACATTTTTTTAATTAAAAATATTTAGTTGCACCGCTCTGACACATACAAAGATAAATAAACACTCCTTCAAGCCTATGAGCATTTCAGTGCATACTTTTCACCCTTCTCTTTTAATAGCTAGGGTTACACTGGCGGCAGCCATTAGCAATTCCTCCATTGCCAGACACCATCTACTCCACCAGTTTGCCGGAAAAATTCTGGCAATTTGAAAGGAAGGGAGGGGTTTCTCCAGTAAATGTAAAATATTTTATATTTGTCATCATGCAGCTGAAAAAAAGCTGCTATTTATTATTATAATTTAGAAAATAGATTTTATTTCTGAAATCTTGTATTTTTAATTTGGGTCCACTTTAATCAGTTGCTCTCTTTTATAACAAAAAAGACAACTGATTTTCAGAGTAAGTCCTATGTTTTTCTATGGCACCTTTCACTCTTAAGCTGGCCACTAATGGTCCAATTTCTAGCGAAAAATCGTTCGAGCGATCACAAATTCTGATCGGATTGGTTGTAAATAATCTCCATTGGTGGACACAATCGATTATGAACAAGTGAAAAAAATGTCGCCCGAATGAATTTTCATCGAAAGAAAATTTGGATTTTCTTGGTGGTCGTGATAGATAGGAAGCAATGATTGGTTAGTTGATGGTGTAGTGAACGATTTTTCGTCCGATCAGAATTTCTGATCGCTCGAACGATTTTTCGCTAGAAATTGGACCGTTAGTGGCCAGCTTTCAAGAGGAACTCCAGTGAAAATAATGTAGTAAAAAAAGTGCTTCATTTTTTACCATAATTATGTATAAATGATTTAGTCAGTGTTTGCTCATTGTAAAATCTTTCCTCTCCCTGATTTACATTCTGACATTTATTACATGGTGACATTTTACTGTGGGCAGGTTATGTAGCTGCTCCTAGCTGTTTTGGCTGTTAGAGACAGCTGTAAACAGCTAATTCCTGTCTGTGAACATTGTTACATTGTGGCAGTTTGCCCAGAGTACCGTGGTACTCAGAGCTTCTTGTGGGAGGGGTTTCAGCACAAAATCAGTCATACAGCGCCCCCTGATGGTCTGTTTGTAAAAATCATTATATTTCTCATGTAAAAGGGGGTATCAGCTACTGATTGGGATAAAGTTAAAATCTAGGTTGGAGTTTCTCTTTAAGTGTGAAAGGTGTCATGGGACTTACTTTGGAAATCAGTTGACCTTTCAGTTATAACTGAGAGCGACTGATTAAAGAGACACTGAAGCGGAAAAAAAATTATGATATTATGATTTGTATGTGTAGTACAGCTAAGAAATAAAACATTAAGATCAGATACATCAGTCTAATTGTTTCCAGTACAGGAAGAGTTGAGAAACTCCAGTTGTTATCTCTATGCAAACAAGCCATTAAGCTCTCCGACTAAGTTAGTTGTGGAGAGGGCTGTTATCTGACTTTTATTATCTCAACTGTAAGATAACTGTTTACTTTTTCTCTGCTAGAGGAGAGGTCATTACTTCACAGACTGCTCTGAAAGACTCATTTTGAATGCTGAGTGTTGTGTAATCTGCACATATTATAGAATGATGAAATGTTAGAAAAAACACTATATACCTGAAAATAAAAGTATGAGAATATTTTCTTTGCTGCTAATCTTCTAGTAATTATTCATAGTACACAACCAATTCACTATATCATATTTTTTTTTTCGCTTCAGTGTCTCTTTAAGTGTTAACGCGTTTTAACTGAAATCTTTTTCACAATGTACTGCTATGGAGAAGAAAAAAAATTGCGTACCTGTAAGAATCTATACGTTGGTTGCTATTGGCAACAACACTACACCTTCGTTCGGCACCATATCACAGGAAGTGTGATAACTTGACTCTCATCACAGCAAGCAGCATAGGAGATAGAACTTCTTAGACGTCATCACAGTTTCAAGGAGTTTATTCAGTAAACAGATATACAGATGCTCATCCCAACACAGCGAAGCAATTGTTCTGTAGTAAGTCCTCTTGCGTTACAGCTCTTGGTTCCATTGCATGGCAACAAGGTTTTCTCTTATGTTCCATCTAGAGATGAGCGTAATGACCTAATTACGATTTTGCGAAATTTCGCGTAATTAGTGTAATTACGATTATGGCCGTAAGTACATAATCGTAATGAAGAAGGATTTCGCGAAATTTCGCGTAAGCGTAATTTTCGCGTAATTTTCGCATTACAGTCGTATCATGCCGTAATTTCGCATTAAACGCTACCGTAATTTCGCGTTAAACCGTAACGCTCCGTATAATATAAAAAAGCCGCCGACTTTAAGGGTTAATAGCAAAGCCCCCTTAAATGCTAAGAGCCTCAAATTTGGAGAATATATTAAGGAGATCAGGAGGAATAAGAGGAACATTTTTTTTTTCAAAAAGACCTTATAGTTTTTGAGAAAATCGATGTTAAAGTTTCAAAGGAAAAATGTAAACATTTAAAAACCCGCCGACTTTAACGGTTAATAGCAAAGCCTGCTTAAAGTTTAGGAACACCAAATTCCCAGGGTATATTAAGGGGATCAGTGGGAATAAGAGGAAAAAATTTTTTTCAAAAAGACCTTATAGTTTTTGAGAAAATCGATTTTTAAGTTTCAAGGGCGAAAATGTCTTTTAAATGCGGAAAATGTCAGTTTTTTTTGCACAGGTAACAATAGTGTATTATTTTCATAGATTCCCCCAAGTGGGAAGAGCTTTACTTACTTCGTTCTGAGTGTGGGAAATATAAAAAAAAAACGACGTGGGGTCCCCCCTCCCAGACCTCTTTAACCCCTTGTCCCCCATGCAGGCTGGGATAGCCAGAATGCGGAGCACCGGCCGCGTGGGGCTCCGCACCCTGACTATACCAGCCCGCATGGTCCATGGATTGGGGGGTCTCGGAAGGGGAGGGGCAGCCAAGCTTTCCCCTCCCCCTCCGAGCCCTTGTCCAATCCAAGGACAAGGGGCTCTTCTCCACCTCCGATGGGCGGTGGAGGTGGAGGCCGCGATTTCCTGGGTGGGGGGTTCATGGTGGAATCTGGGAGTCCCCTTTAAAAAGGGGTCCCCCAGATGCCCACCCCCCTCCCAGGAGAAATGAGTATAGAGGTACTTGTAGTACCCCTTACCCATTTCCTTTAAGAGTTAAAAGTAAATAAACACACAAACACATAGAAAAAGTATTTTAATTGAACAAAAAGCATAACCACGAAAAAAGTCCTTTAATATTCTTAATTAACCATTAATACTTACCTGTCCCTTTAAATAAATGATCCCACGCAATATCCTCGGAAATGTTCTATCAGTTACAATGTAACAAAGTTATTACAATATAACAACTTTGTTACATTGTAACTACGCCGCACCCGACGTCACTCACCGCCGCCGCCGCCGCCGCGTCTGCGCTGCAGGACCCGACAGAGCTCTGAGCTATAGCTCAGAGCTCTCGAAAGCATCTTTGTATTTGGGCTCCAAGGAGCCCCATTGGTCCTTAGCAGACCAATGGGGTTCCTTCTGATTTGAAGGAACCCCATTGGTCTGCTAAGGACCAATGGGGCTCCTTGGAGCCCAAATACAAAGATGCTTCTCAGAGCTCTGAGCTATATAGCTCAGAGCTCTGTCGGGTCCGTGCAGGACGCTAAGTCCGCTGCCCTCCCCGCCTCTCCCACATGTCACCCACATGTCACCCACATGTGGGTGACATGTGGGTGACAGATGTGGGCGGGGTGGACAGCGGGAGCTGCGGGGACTTAGCGTCCTGCACGGACGCGTATGCGGCGGCTGAGCGGCGAGTGGCGTCGGGTACGGCGTAGTTACAATGTAACAAAGTTGTTACATAATAACTTTGTTACATTGTAACTGATAGAACATTTCCGAGGATATTGCGTGGGATCATTTATTTAAAGGGACAGGTAAGTATTAATGGTTAATTAAGAATATTAAAGGACTTTTTTCGTGGTTATGTTTTTTGTTCAATTAAAATACTTTTTCTATGTGTTTGTGTGTTTATTTACTTTTAACTCTTAAAGGAAATGGGTAAGGGGTACTACAAGTACCTCTATACTCATTTCTCCTGGGAGGGGGGTGGGCATCTGGGGGACCCCTTTTTAAAGGGGACTCCCAGATTCCACCATGAACCCCCCACCCAGGAAATCGCGGCCTCCACCTCCACCGCCCATCGGAGGTGGAGAAGAGCCCCTTGTCCTTGGATTGGACAAGGGCTCGGAGGGGGAGGGGAAAGCTTGGCTGCCCCTCCCCTTCCGAGACCCCCCAATCCATGGACCATGCGGGCTGGTATAGTCAGGGTGCGGAGCCCCACGCGGCCGGTGCTCCGCATTCTGGCTATCCCAGCCTGCATGGGGGACAAGGGGTTAAAGAGGTCTGGGAGGGGGGACCCCACGTCGTTTTTTTTTTATATTTCCCACACTCAGAACGAAGTAAGTAAAACTCTTCCCACTTGGGGGAATCTATGAAAATAATACACTATTGTTACCTGTGCAAAAAAAACTGACATTTTCCGCATTTAAAAGACATTTTCGCCCTTGAAACTTAAAAATCGATTTTCTCAAAAACTATAAGGTCTTTTTGAAAAAAATTTTTTTCCTCTTATTCCCACTGATCCCCTTAATATACCCTGGGAATTTGGTGTTCCTAAACTTTAAGCAGGCTTTGCTATTAACCGTTAAAGTCGGCGGGTTTTTAAATGTTTACATTTTTCCTTTGAAACTTTAACATCGATTTTCTCAAAAACTATAAGGTCTTTTTGAAAAAAAATTTTTTCCTCTTATTCCTCCTGATCTCCTTAATATATTCTCCAAATTTGAGGCTCTTAGCATTTAAGGGGGCTTTGCTATTAACCCTTAAAGTCGGCGGCTTTTTTATATTATACGGAGCGTTACGGTTTAACGCGAAATTACGGTAGCGTTTAATGCGAAATTACGGCATGAACGAAACGCGAAATTTCGCGTTGAAAATTACGCTTACGGTATTTTCAATTACGATTTTAATGGCAATTTCGCTACGCTAATTTCGCATCGTAATCGCAAATTTCGCATGCGTAATTATAGTAATGCGAAATTACGAAAATTTCAGCTCAACTCTAGTTCCATCTATACTATGTTGCCCGTAGGCCTATATACAGCATACAGTTAGATATTATGACAATACATTACAAATAACAGTAAAGGGTGGGAGTCATCAGCCAGACTCAGAAGAAGCAGCTGTATTTAGAAGTGTCTCTCTGGAGCCCGTCAGCTGCTTTAGTACCAACCACCAAAGCGTTAAATGTGACATCATCTGAGCAGGAACTCATCACCTGCTAGTGGCTGATAAAACCTCGTGATATAATGACAGGCACGGTCTTTACTGCGCATGCCCGACATATCACCTAGTTCTAAGAACTGTCATCTTGTTCTAAAGAGGCCTTTTTTTTAACGTTCTTATGAGTATATTTTCATAACAATGGCTCATATTTATGTTGTTCGTCGGCAGCTAATCTGGCCTCAACACTGGATAAACTCTTTAACCTTGGCTGGTTTTGTGTAAGACACAAAACCATGTTCCAGTGTTTCTAGAAATGCTGCTTAAAGGGAGACTCTGCAAATCAAGTCTTTTAACTAAACTCAGTTAAAGTAACTGAGGCCTACGAATTCAATCATATAATACTTACATTCTTACAGTACCCACTGATTAAGTGTAAACGGGCTCTTAAAATGCCTCATCTGCATGCTTGTTTTGTGTCAGTGACTCAGACAGTAGTACACGAAGCATGAAATTTGGGTGCCTGTTAGCGGCAGAATATTAAAGGGACACTTAAGCCAGGAATAAAAAAAAAATCAGTTTTAATTTCCTGGGGCTTCTACCAGCCCCCTCCAGCCATCCTGTGCCCTCGCAGTCACTCATGGAGCCTCCGGTCCCCCGCTGCCAGCTAGTTTCATTTTCGCTGACTGGCCTGACCATGCGTATTATTTTCGCGTTCCCGTCTACAATAGCATCCTGTGCCTGTGCAGGATGTTATTGAGGACGGGAACATGAAGAAGGATATGTCTGGCCAGGCCTGCGCAGGCGCGGAAAGCCTGCCAACTCCCTGTCAGCGAAAACGAAACTAGCTGGTGGCGGGGGACCGGAGGCTCCGTGAGTGATTGCGATGGCACTGGACAACTGCAGAGGGCTGGTAGAAGCCCCAGGAAAGTAAAATTGATTTTTGTTATTCCTGGGTTAGGTGTCCCTTTAACCATCCCATAGGCACCCATAGAAAATATCGGTAAATTTATGAAATTTGAGCGCCTGTGGTGCCTGATAAATAGCAGGTGTCACGGGGGCCCAAATTTCACACTTTTACCAATATTTTCAATGGGTGCCTACGAGGTGCCTGATATTTCTAATTTTTTTGTGTGATGGAATTGTGGTGGGGAGCGTTTAAGGTGGTGAGGGTTTTAAGGTTAGGCATTGGGGGGGCATGAATTTTTACAGTTAGGCGTGTGGGGGGAGTCTTATAAGGTTAGACGTGGAGGGGGAGGTGTTAAGGTTATGCATGAGGGTGAAGTCTTTAAGGCTAGGCATGAGGGAGGAGTCTTTAACCAATTAAGCCTAACTAGACGAGAATATTTGTCCAGAAGGCGGCGCTTTAAAGTAAAGTGGACAATAATGCTCGTCCAGCTGATTAGCACGTGCGCGTGCACGGGAACGAGGACAAGACGGGCTACATGGAGGGAAGATTGGTTATGGGATGGAACATCCCTCTAGCCAATCAGAGCCCTTTGATTAAGAATGCACATAGTTACAACCAGTAACAATTGGCATTCTTAGTAATGTTTATAAACACTATCTCTCACAGCTACTCTCAGATCATTGATTTGTGCTGACAGGAGCTTGGAGAGAGACTGACAGAGGAAAGTGGTAGGCCTTTTTAATAAAGTTTTCCCCCCATACCTGTTTTTTTTAATCACATACCAGCCCATTAACCCTGATCCTCCCTTTCCTTAGCCATTTAGCTTTCCTGATCCTCCTTCCACTACCTTTCGGGTACTTTTGACCCTCTCTACCTACATTTATCTCTTTTTTTTCCTATCTATATTCTTTTCATTCTTCCCTAAAAAACAAACAAACAAACAAATAAAAAAAAACTCTCTCTTTCTATCTTTCTTCTTATCTTTTATCTATCCCCTTTGTGAAATATGGCAGGGAGTTTGTATTCTGTTGAGGAGGCAGCCATCATCCTCCAGCAGAGCATCAGCGAGGAATCAGGGAGCGAGTGGCTCCCTCTGTCAGACTCTGGATCAGGATCTGACAGCTCAGACAGACTCTGGATCAGGATCTGACAGCTCAGAGTCTGAAGGGCCACCATCTCACCGCTTGCGAAGGGATCATGGGTCAGGTGATGAGGGGCCATCACAACCATCAGAGGCCATAGCAGGGGGCTCAGAGGGCAACACCACAGCAGCCAGCGGCAGTAGTGAGCAGAGGGAAGCCAGGCACAGACAGGGTGGCCGGCCTCGCAGGCAGGAGGTACAGGACCATATCATACGTGGCACCTAGTCCCCCCTAATCTCATTGCGCCTAATATCCCTGCGTTTACAGCTACTCCTGGTGTGTCAGTGCCTACTGACAATCTGTCACCAGTTGAGCTTTACCAGTTATTCCTCACAAAGGAATTGTTGCAGCATATAGTCGAACAGATTAACTTGTATGCACAACAGTTTTTTTATTTAAACCCCACCCACTATATTGCAAAAAAAAGGCAGCCCACCACCATGCCCAAAATTAAAACATTTATTGGCCTGACACTGAGCATGGGCATAACTCAAAAGCCACAGTTCAGGTTGTATTGGTCAAAAGACCTATTTCACAATGCAGCCATGTATCCATCCACAATGGTTAGGCAGAGGTATGAAGTGCTGTCAAAATGCATCCATTTTAATGACAACAGCAAGTGTCTTCCCCGAACCGATCCTGCCCATGACAGGCTTTTTAAGCTGAGGTCCCTGTTGACCCACCTCACCGCAGCATTTAAAAACAGCTAAACTCCAGAGTGTGACATCACTGTAGATGAATCGCTGGTACCCTACCATGGGAAACTTGGAATAAAGCAGTACATCCCAAGCAAATGGGGAAGGTATGGGATAAAAATGTACAAGTTATGTGAGTGCGGCACTGCCTATACATACACCGTCAACATTTATGAAGGCAAGACAGCTTATTACAGCCAGCTGGGTGCCCACAATACATCAGCACCAGCGGGAAAATTGTTGTGGAGATTATCAAGCCACTTCTCCACCAAGGCTACCATCTGTATGTGGACAATTTTTACTCCAGTATACCCTTGTTTAAATTCCTGTATTCAACTGAGACTGGCGCTTGTGGGACGATGAGGTCCAACTGTTTAGGCCTCCCACAACATGTTGTGGGAGGCCTAAATAATTGCAGCCGGGAGAGACTTATAGCCTCAGAAGGGACGAGCTTCTTGCCTTAAAGTTTCGAGACAAAAGGGACGTGATGATACTGTCAACTATACACACAGAGGTCTGAAAAGCCAGAGGCACTTGCTGCTTACAACAAAAGGGTGGGAGCAGTAGACTTGGCCGACCAAATGCTGGCTCCTTATTTCCTGAAGAGAAAATGGAGGTCTTGGTATAAAAAGGTGGCATTTTATTTGTTCCAGGTGGCAATGCATATGTCATTTACAGTAAAACATGCCAACAAGACACCTATCTTGAATTCCAGGTGAAAGACCTCAAGTCTCTCATGTTCAACCCTGGCCAAATCGCACAACTACAAGGTACAATTCATTTGGAAAACACAATACGGCTTATAGAACAACATTTTCCTGAATTAATCCCCCCAAATGAAATGAAAAAGAAACCCACAAGAAGATGCAGAGTATGTGTCAAACACCAGAGAAGGAGGGAGTCCAGGTTTTTTTGCCCAGACTGTCCTTCAGCCCCGGCACTGTGTGTTGTCGAGTGCTTTAAGGCATACCACACAGACATTGATTCTTAGACTTCATTCTTTTTTTTGGGGGGGGGGGGGGGGGATCCTAAGAACACGTCCAAGCTTCAAAATTGAACTTTGGACCCTGCTGCAAAGAGTGTTAGCCATCATACTCTGCAAAACCATATACTGTGTTCTGACCCTTGGATTTGCCTCAGCTTCTGACCCCTGGCTTCTGACATCTGGCTTCTCACCAATCCTGCTAGACCTCCGATGGTAAGTTCCAATGCATTTGTCGTCACTGTTAGGAGAAGTAATATATTCAAAGTAGACATATTTGGCTTTGTTTTAACCATGAAAAATGTGGCAATACATTTTCATATATTTTTAAGCTTGTATCACATGTCACATAAAAAATAGGTAGATACTAACTCAATCCAACTTACAAAAATGTCATTTTTAAATTATAATGACACTTGGGAAAGTTTCAGCAACACTAAACGAGCAGGCAGTTCATAAAACACCCACTTTTGAATAGCCCTGGTTGTTAGCTTTCCATAATGGTGACATTCTTGGGCTATGCAAACAATGGCGCTGTAACAGTGCAAAAAAAAATAGTGCACCTTGGGTATAATGGATCGCTGCACTAACAGTTTGTTACTAAGTGAGATATATGTTATATCATTTTAACCATGACCAGCTGTACAATACAATTGTCATATGTTTTAAAGCTTGGACTCATGTCACATAAAACATAGGTAGGGACAAACTCAATTCAAAATAATAAAAAAATCATTTTCAAAGTTATATACAATGAACAGAGGCGCCAAAAGTATAAGATTAGATTAAATGAGCTTAAAGAGACACTGAAGCGAAAAAAAAAATTATGATATTATGATTTGTATGTGTAGTACAGCTAAGAAATAAAACATTAAGATCAGATACATCAGTCTAATTGTTTCCAGTACAGGAAGAGTTGAGAAACTCCAGTTGTTATCTCTATGCAAACAAGCCATTAAGCTCTCCGACTAAGTTAGTCCTGGAGAGGGCTGTTATCTGACTTTTATTATCTCAACTATAAGTGAACTGTTTACTTTTTTTCTGCTAGAGGAGAGGTCATTACTTCACAGACTGCTCTGAAAGAATCATTTTGAATGCTGAGTGTTGTGTAATCTGCACATATTATAGAGTAATGCAATGTTAGAAAAAACACTATATACCTGAAAATAAAAACTATGAGAATATTTTCTTTGCTGCTAATCTCTAGAAATTATTCATAGTACACAACCAATTCATTATATCATATTTTTTTTTCGCTTTAGTGTCTCTTTAAAAACCAACTTAAATGGCAAAATTGAAGGAGGAAGTGGTGGTCTTACCTCCCTCAAGCAGCCACGACAACGACTGCGATTCAGACAGTCAAACACATTTATTAGGAACTCGAAAAAGAAATGCAACGCGTTTTGCAGGTTCAACCCCGCTTCATCAGGCAATATAGGGAGGAGTATCAAACAATCTGCACAAGGATTCAAGAGGCGCTTAACTTGAATCCTTGTGCAGATTAACTTGAATCCTTGTGCAGATTGTTTGCACTGGGGCCCATAGCTTCTTAGCTATGCCACTGGACAGAATTAAAAAAAATACATAATTAGTTACCCCCAGGAACACAGCTGCTAAATATGTATGCCATGAGAGTGTATTACTGTTATTTTTGCAAATAAGGGCTTGCAATTATTGCTCAGGTGCAACAAGAAAACAAAAATCACAATGTAGCAAAAATACACTTTTATTTCCAAATAATATATTGTTGCCATACATTGTACTAGGAACATGATTTAAAATTTGTGATAGCCGGGACAAATGGGCAAATAAAATGTGTGGGTTTGATCAATAGTAGCATTTATTATTCTAATTATAGGGGGTGTAATTAAAGAAGTGGTGTATTTTTTCCTTTTTTTCCCTGTTTTTCCCTATAAAATGCATAGAAAATAAAGTAATTACTAAAAACCAGTATTGCCTCCCAAAAGCCTAATCTGTGGCGAAAAAAACAAGATATAGATCATTTAGGTATGATCAGTAGTGATAAAGTTATTGGTGAATGAATGGAAGGAGTGCTGACAGGGGAAAATTGCTTTCGTCCTGAAGGTGAAAACACCTGCGGGCTGAAGTGGTTACGGTTAGGCATAAGGGAAGAGTCTTTAGGCCTCTTTCACAGTGGGACGGTGCGTTTGATGCAACATTAAAGTCGTACAACGTGCCCCTAACGCAGCGCATGTAGGTTATAAAATTGGACGTTATTTTGTACTACGTTATGTGTCTCTTGGTGCGCCGTTTTCGCCGCATACTGATGGAACAAAAACGGCGCATGCATTACATAAAAAAAACCATTACTGAGCATGTGCAACACACATAATGCAGTAAATGTATTGCTAAACGCACAGCATGCAGCACTCTCTAAATATTGCTACACATTACACACAACGCAACATGTGCACTGTGAATGTTGCACAGACTTCGTATTGCTGTGCGTAAGTCCACGTTAAAACATTTTCTAACGTGCGACTTTAACGCACTGTGAAAGAGGACTTAAGGTTAGGCTTGGGAATGGAGGATATATGGTTAGACATTGGCAGAGAGGTGGTTAAGGTTAGGCATAGGCAGAGAAAGGGTTCTGTGTGAGAAATAGGGTTAGGTTTAGTTGTAGGAAAAAATTGGTATTATTTACTGATATTTTTCTATCGTAATTGCCAATTTAAAAATGTAGAATATCGGTTAATCTACAGACAGTCTATTTGCTGAAATTGGGCGCACACATTTCCTGGCGCCTCCTTTTCATGCACGCGTCATAAAGCTCTATTTCAGGCACAAGTACTTTCCAAAATCGGTGTAGGCATTCAATTTCAGGGCTTGTTTTCGTTTGTCTATAAACTCTCTCAACTGATATCAACCGTCGACGAGAACTTGTTGGTGGTCTTTCAGGGGGTGCAGCGATGGAATGGCCTGGTTGGAGAGCAGGGCTGTGGAGTCGGATTCGGAGCAAAAAAGGGCACGAGGAATTGCCTCTCGTACAATAGTGGTAAAATTACCGATAATCTTTTACTTAATTCCAATAGTAAAATATCAGTAATCTTTGACGATTTTTGGTCTTAGCCTCTTGAGCGTTACGCCGCTCAGGAGGTTTTGCTAGCCTGAGTCCCCATTGTTAATTTATTAGATCCAATGGCTGCAAAAGCTTTAGCTAGCACTAGGCTAGCTAGTATAGGTGGCCAGCACCGCCCGATCGCCTGCAATCCCCCCATCCAGACGCTTATACATTACCCAGCCTGGTTCCAGCGATCGCCGCAGCCTCCCTGCACAGCTTCTCTATGGGGGGGATCGGTCTGTGCATGACGTCATGTACGATCCTCCCCATAAAGCAGACCGGAGCTGTGAGGGGAGGCTGCGACGATCGCTGGAACCAGGCTGGGTAATGTATATGTGGCTGGATAGGGGGATCGCGGGCGATGGGGGGGGGGGGGGGGGAGGGGATGGTGGAGCCACCTATACTAGCTAGACTAGCTTTTGCAGCCATGTAATAAATTAATCATGGGGGACTCCTGAGGCTAGTGAGCAGTATGCCCAACACAGTGTCAGGCATACCACTCAGGGGGCTAACCTAAGCCTACGCTCACACAGAACCCTCCCTCTACCAATGCCTAACCCTAAGACCTCCCTCTACCAATGCCTAACCCTAAGACCTCCCTCTACCGATGCCTAACCCTGAGACCTCCCTCTACCGATGCCTAACCCTAAGACCTCCCTCTACCAATGCCTAACCCTAAGACCTCCCTCTAACGATGCCTAACCCTAAAACCTCCCTCTACCAATGCCCAGCCCTAAGACCTACCTCTACCTATGCTTAACACTCATTCCCTCGCCCCCCATCGTGCCTAACACTTACTCATTTAACATTTTAGTAAGATGGCTTTTTGGTCCTTTGTAGCCCCTTACACACTCTTCTGAGTTTTAAATCACCATGAGCTTGCTGGGTAGTCCCTAACCCCACCACAAATGATAAAATTGCGGGTGCCTTGGCATGCTGATTTGTAAATTGCTGCATTGCATAGCGGGCTCTCCAAATCAAAGAAGGTAAATTTCAGCACCTGATAGCAGGCACCAAGGCATGCCGATGCCATGCGCCCAAATTTCCCACCTTAGCCACAAATCACAACTTTTTTCTGTAAGGGTTCATGCACCCTTTTTTCCTATTTCAATTTAAGTTAACCTCTAAAGTAAAAGGAAACAAGAGACGAATGATTCCCAATAAAATATACATACCTGGGGCTTCCTCCAGCCCCCTCCGGCCTGAGCGCTCCAAAGGCATCCTCTTCCTCCGGTCTGGGGCCAACTGCGCATGCCTGGAGCTTTCTGCACCTGTGCAGGCGCAGAACGCTCCAGGCGATGTGAATAAGACAGGGAGCGTGCCTGGCCAGACTGCGCATGCGCTTACTGACCCCGACTGATGGATATTTCAGGGCCAGTACTAGGCAAATGGAGAGGAAGAAGATGACACCATGAGAGCAATCAGGCCGGAGGGGGCCCGGCTGGAGGAAGCCCCAGGTATGTATATTTTATAGGGAATCGTTTGTCTCTGGTACACTTTAATACTGATTACACTAATCCACATATTTCCTTGCTCAATTCTGGTTTCAGCTGGGCTTTACATTATTTATCTGGATATAGTTTATGTGCACAAAATACGAGCAAGTGCTGTGCAGACACAGACTGCTGTCCTCTGGTGTCAAGAGTACATGCCTAATTCCCATTACAAACTCTCGGGTTGCCATGGAAACCTACAGAAAAGACAGGGTTGGGACTTAATATTACAACTCAAAATAACAAACGTTGCTAAAGATGATTCATTCCAAATCAGAAACATTGCTAAAGAGGATACAGTGTTATCTTCAGGAAAGCATTTTTCTTTTTCAGTATTTCTCATAATTACAAAATAGAAAGGTTATTTGTAAATAGATAGATAAATAATTAGATAGATAGATAGATAGATAGATAGATAGGCGAGTCCCGGTTATCCGGAACTCAACTAACCAGCATTCTCAACAAACCAGCAAAACTCCTCGGCAGTATTCACAGTGGTAAAGACCAATTTTTTTCTGTTTGTGGGCTCTGCTTTGCTTATAGACTGGGTTGCACAGCTCCTTCGAGGTTAATAAACTTTTAATGACTGTATTTTAACATTTATTACTGAGTTCATGGTATGGACATAGAGTGGGGTATAATACTGTATTACCTAGGCCTACCATATTTTTAACATTAAAGGGACACTTAGGTTACTTACACACCAAGACGTTGCGTTAGGTGCTACGTTAAGGTCGCATAACGTGCACCTAACGCAACGTATGGTGGTGCGGGAGAGGACGTTAGAGTGAGCCGCGTTAGGCGGCTCTATCCGCATAAGGTCTACCAGAGTGGCGCTGATTGGCCGGCGGGACCTCGTGATGCGGAGTGAGACACTCCGCATTACGTGGTCCCGCCGGCCAATTAGCAGCCGCCAGTGCAGTGCATATAAAGTAGCCATGTGCGCGGCTACAGTAGCGACATCTCCCCACCTCCTCTCGCTCCCCACTGAGCATGTGCAAACAGTCTAACACGGCTTAAGCTGCTCAGAACACACAGTACGCTGCACTTTGCCTGAACGTGCAGCGTTACTGTGTAACGCAACGTGCGCAGTGTGAACAGCCTCTTTGACTTTGTAGTGCTGTGCGGTGGGCTGCGTTACAGGCAGGGCCGGCCCGCTCATGAGGCGGGGTGAAACTTTTGCCTCAGGCGTCAAATTTCCAGGGGCGGCACCCGCCCGTCCGTGGGTGCGGGGAGCCGGCCCGCCGAGCTGGAGGGGTAGCTGGCAGGACGGGGGTATTGGGCCAGCGGCGGGGAGGGGGGTCGGACCCCCCCCTCCCTTGCCTGGGTCCCCCGTCCTCCGCTCCCCTCCAGCCTAAATAGAAGCAGCCGTATGTGTAAGAGGCACGGGCGGGGAGACACTCACCTCTTCCCAGCGTGCGCTCCACTGACGTCACTTCCTGCAGCTTCCGACCCCCCTCCCCGCCGCTGGCCCAATACCCCCGTCCTGCCAGCTACCCCTCCAGCTCGGCGGCCC
Source organism: Hyperolius riggenbachi (assembly GCF_040937935.1). Taxonomy (NCBI): domain Eukaryota; kingdom Metazoa; phylum Chordata; class Amphibia; order Anura; family Hyperoliidae; genus Hyperolius; species Hyperolius riggenbachi. The sequence goes on along the minus strand of NC_090647.1, from coordinate 88,310,013 downwards.
CCCAGAGCGCCCCCCCCCCCCCCCGAGGGGGGGGAGGGGCGGCGGTGACAATTTTTTAAAAATTTGCCTCAGGCGGCAAAAAGTCTAGGGCCGGCCCTGGTTACAGGCTGCACTAACGTGCGCCTGTAATGTCCTGGTGTGTAAGTAGCCTTAAGGGTAGGAAAAAAAATGAGTTTTACTCACCTGGGGCTTCCACCAGCCTCCTGCAGCTGTCCGGTGCCCACGCAGTCTCCCTCCGATCCTCCTGGCCCGCCGGCAGCTACTTCCGTTTCCGGCGACAGGCGCCGACAGGCCTGGGGACGCGAGTGATTCTTTGCGTTCCTGGCTGCAGTAGCACCCTCTATACTGCTATTGCGGCCTGTCGCCGAAAACGGAAGTAGCTGCCGGCGGGGCCAGGAGGATCCGAGCGAGACTGCGTGAGCACCGGACAGCTGCAGGGGGCTGGTGGAAGCCCCAGGTGAGTAAGGCAGGGAACACACTTGTCTTTCAGTTTTCTGCGCGCGTTTTCCTGCATACTTTTTCTGCACACCAAGTGTGTTTTTATGCAGGAAGCAGATGTAGTTGATAGAGAAAACTGACAAAATGTGCAGAATTAGGATGCAGAATGTCAGTTTTTTTTCTGCGTGCGAACAACATGTTAAGTGTGTACTAGCCCATTGATTAACATGAGTTCTGTTTTTCTGTGCAGAAAACGCGCACGAAAACAGTCAAGTGTGTTCCCTGCCTAAAACTCTTTTTTTTCTACCCTTAAGCGACCCTTTAAAGCCCATATGCAATTTACTTTTTCACCTAAGTCATGTTCTAGGAGATAACTTTCATCTTTTCTGTAAACTAACTTTTCAGTATTTAACAATTGAAAAAGTACCCAAAAGTTGGTGAAAAGGTGCTATCAAAATCATTTTGAGTGTTTTCTTGCTTGCTGGGGAAGGCATTTTGTGACAAGTTGTGAAAACATCACAAACCCTGCACTTGTACCCTTGTTGTACAAGCAGGAAGGGCAATGTAAAATGAGTGCATTTGCTTATTTTGCTGTAGCTGCTATCATTAGCTGCAGAGGGCTTGGTAGCTGCATTTGTGCTGCATCTCCGCAGAGCTCCTCTAATGTTTGATTCATTTGTTTTTCTAAGTCTTTGGTACCTGGGAATTTTGCCAGCATTACCATCAGAATATTTTCATCCTATCATGGACACTGATAAAGTGATGAGCCTTCCAGACAGCCCATTCAGTATATTTATTACAGGATCACACTGCAGGCTTTACCTTGGCAGGGATTCCACAGTATGAAAATGATTTCGCTATGACACTTCTTCACCAGAGTGACTTAAAGTGTACCAGAGATGGATATAACTAAAGATTTGATACTTACCCGGGGCTTCCTCCAGCCCCATAAGCACGTCTGAGTCCCTCGCCATCCTCCCACGGTGTGCCGTTCAGCCGCAATCAGCCCCGCAGTCTTCTGCGCGTGCTCGGGAGGTCCGGGGGTAAGTATCAAATCTTTAGTTATATCCGTCTCTGATTACTTTAACCTCCTTAGCGGTATGCCCAACACTGTGTCGGTCATACCGCTCTGTGGCCCCAGGAGTCCCCCTTAATAAATTTTTGTCCCTAATTGCTGTAAATCCTTTAGCTAGCACTAGGCTAGCTAGTGGAAGTGTCGGGCACCCTTTGATTGCCACCGATCCCCCATGATCCCCCCGTTTATACGTTTCCCCCCCTGGATCCAGCGATCGCGCAGCCTCCCGGCACAGCTCCGGTCTCTCTATGGGGAGGATCGGGTTTGCGCATGACGTCATGACGTCGGCGACGTCATGTGCGATCCTCCCCATAGCGAAGACTGGAGCTGTCCCGGGAGGCGGCGCCAATCACTGGATCCAGGCTGGGTAACGTACAAACGGGGGAGCGGCGCCCATCAAAGGGTGCCGGACACTTCTTCTAGCTAGTCTAGTGCTAGCTAGAGGATTTACAGCAATTAGGGACAATTATAAAAAAATCGGCCACAAAGTAACAACACCTCCTGAGCGGTGTAACGCTCAGGAGGTTGAAGAAGAACTCTAGTTAGATTTTTTTTAAGAAGAGAGTAGGCATACATGTAATAGTGCTGTGAAACAAAAATGGCACAGGGTGATCTTGTTACTGGTGTTAATGTCTTAGGACAATTCTAAGATGTTAAATAACGTCAGTAAGACAAGACAAGACAAATAACATTTATATTGCGCTTTTCTCCTGGCGGACTCAAAGCGCCAGAGCTGCAGCCAGTAGGACGCGCTCTATAGGCAGAAGCAATGTTAGGGAGACTTGCCTAAGGTCTCCTACTGAATACATATAACAAGATGTCACTACCGGCATCTAGCATTACATACTTACATAGTTATTTGGGTTGAATAAAGACATACGTCCATCAAGTTCAACCAGAAAACAAAGTACAACACCAGCCTGCTCCCTCACATATCCCTGTTGATCTAGAGGGAGGCGAAAAACCCTTACAAGGCCTTAAAGGGAAAAAAAATCCTTCCCGACTCCAGATGGCAATCAGATAAAATCCCTGGATCAACACCACTGGAAATTACCTAGTAATTATAGCCATGGATGTCTTTCAATGCAAGAAAAGCATCTAAGCCCCCTTTAAATGCAGATATAGAATTTGCCATAATTACTTCCTGTGGCAATGCATTCCACATCTTAATCATTCTGAGGGCCCATTCACAATTGCAAAATGCTAGCGCTTTTGCTAGCGTTTTGCTCAGGCAATTTTTGCGATCGCGTTTAGTGCTATAGAAGATCATCGGGAAATCGCCTGAAAATAGTGCAGGATACAAATTTGCGTTCGGCGATTTGCGTTAATAGCCGGCGATTAATGCAAATCGACCATTAGACCATTGGTACGAACAACATGACTTTACATTTTTTAACATTGAATTTCATCTGCCATTTATGTGCCCATATAGCCAGCCTATCCAGATCCTGTTGCAATATGTCTTTGCAATATGATCGTGTTGGAATATGTCAATATACTGAGAGTTGATGATTCTGCACAATTTTGTATAATCTGCAAAAATAGCAACATTGCTTTCTACTGCATCTACTAGATCATTAATAAATGAATTGAAGAGCACTGGACCCAGTACTGACCCGTGTGGGACCCCACTGCTAACAGTCTCCTATTTTGAATAAGATCCATTGTAGACAACTCTTTGTTTTCTGTGCATTAGCCAGTTCCCTATCCATGCACACAGACTCTTCCCCAGTCCTTGCATCCTCAACTTTTGCACCAGACTATTGTGGGGAACAGTGTCGAAGGCCTTTGCAAAGTCCAGGTATATCACATCTACAGCATTCCCAATATCCACATTAGTGTTCACTACCTCATAAAAGCTGAGCATGTTAGTCACACAGGACCTATGAAGTCTTGTATAGTATCTCTTAGTAACCCCTCACATAGTTTGCACGCAACTGATGTTAACCTCTTGCCGACCGCGTCACGCCGATGGGCGTGGTCGCGGTGGCAGCCCCAGGACCGCCTAACGCCGATTGGCGTAAAGTCCTGGGGCCAGCTAAAACAGGAGATCGCGCGCAGGATGCGCGCGCATCTCCTGCTTGGGGGGCGGAGTTCCGCCCCGCCTCCAGTTCCGAGCGGCTGCTGCCGCTCGGGAGACTGTTAGATGGCGTGATCGCCGTCTATTTAGGTGTACAGCGCTGCGATCGGCAGCAGCGCTGTACTGGAGACAGCCGTGTGACACGGCTGTCCCCCTGGGACACTGGAGAGCGATCGGCTCTCATAGGCAGAAGCCTATGACAGCTGATCGCCACAATTGGCTGGCTGTGGGGAAGGAGGGAGGGAATCTGTTAAAGGAACATACTTTTTTTTATAAAATCAGGAACAAAAATATTTGTAAAAAAAAAAAAAACAATCTGGGGGCGATCAGACCCCCCCAACAGAGAGCTCTGTTGGTGGAGGGAAAAGGGGGGGGAGCTTACAGGTCTATAATTTCCCGGATCTGATTTTTTGCCCTTCTTAAATAATGGGAAAAGAGGGCTGTACGCCACTCCACCGCAACTCTGCCAGCTGAAAGAGAGTCACAAATGATAAGATAAAGGGGTTTATCGATAACGGAACTTACTTCCCTTAGGACCCTTGGATGCATGCCATCCGGGCCAGGTGCCTTGTCGATTTCTAATTTATTTAGTCTTGCCAATATTACAGTTGGAAGATTGAGACTCTTCTGCATCTGTAATTTGCAACAGTGATATTTCCCTTGTGAAGACAGAAGCAAAGAAAGCATTTAATAACGCTGCCTTACCTTGATCATCCCCCATTGAGTTCCCACCCTCATCCTTAGGAGTCCAATACAGTCAACCTTTCTTTTTATTATATTATTATTAAACATTACCTGCTCCCAGCAGGTGGTAAAGGTTAGGCTTGGGGATGGAGTGGTGAAGTGTTAGGCATAGGTAGAGGGATGGTTCAGTGTGAGAGTCGGCATGGGTGTAGTTGTACATAACCTGGTCCCGGCGATTGCGTCTCCTCCACTTGTAGGCTAGTTTGCAGGAGTCCTGCCGCCAGCCAATCCCCCACATGGTGATTGGCTGGCTGCAGGGCACCTGAAAACTAACCAGAAAGTGGAGGAGACGCAATCGGCGGGACCAGGTTATGTACAACTACACCCATGCCGACTCTCACACTGAACCATCCCTCTACCTATGCCTAACACTTCACCACTCCATCCCCATGCCTAACCTTTACCACCCCCCTGCCTAAACTTAGTGAAGACACTAATAAGACAGAGGCGCTAAATTCACTGCACATTAATTGCTGTGTTTGTTGTCCCCGTTTTATTGCCTGAAGAAGTGGGTCTGTTCCCACGAAACGCGTTGCAGATTTTGGGGTACTATTGAATAAATTTATTCGTTTGATTTGATGACAGACCTTGGTGTCTAATTATTGAGGGGAAGTCCACCACTTTCCCTCCCGGCAATTTTTAACAATTTTATATTAATTTTATTCTGCTGGCGCCTCTGATCACCTACCAGTATACCCCCCTGCCTAAACTTAACAACCCCCTGCATAACCCTAACCCAGCCGCCTAATCCTGGCTACCCCCTGCAGCAATAAGCGGCAATAGTAAAAGCCACAGTTAGCGGCAAGGAAGTTAAATTATGGTGCCTGCTATTTATCGGGCAACTTCCTTGCCGCTGATTGCGGCTTTTACTATTGCCGCCATGTTTATTGGCACTCATCCTGCTCCATTTCCATTTGCTCTGGAGAGGCGATAACATTCTCATAACTTAAACCAGAACTACAATTTTGTGGATAGAAAAGTAGTCTCCACAAACTAGATCTTTGTACAGCATCATACAGATTTTACAAGTATCAGCTCACAAATGCATCTATGTGCTTTGCCATACCATTCAGCTTTAGGCCTTTTTCAGACGGAAGGCTCAGCTGCACATTTATCAGGCAGTTCAGCATCCTGGGCCATATGCAATTCACTTTTTCTACTGAGTTTTCTCCTAAGAGATACTTTTTCATCTTCAATTTAAAATAACTTTTTTTTAGCACTTTGCAGTACCAAAAAGTAGGTGAAAAAGTACTGTCAAAATTATTTAGAGCATTTGTTGGCTTGCTGGTGGTGTAAAAGGCATTTTATTTACAAATTGTAAAAATAGCACCTAGGAGAAAACTCAGGTGAAAAAGTGAATTGCATATGGCCCCCTGTTTGCCTGCCACAAGCACCTTTCAGGTGCAATTATAATGCAACATTTGTAGCTTCATCTGTATCATCGTTCGACATGCAGTGGTGTGGCGGCAAAAAACCACAGCATGTCACATAGGAGCCCCGTCATGCTCAGATGTGACTCAGTAGGGACCAGTCCACCACCCATGCCAAGTGCTAGCAAGCATCTGGCTGGTGCATGGGAGCAGCTGAGCCTCTTGTTTAAAGAGGAACTGTAACATAAAAAGATCCCCTGGGGGGTACTCACCTCGGGTGGGGGAAGCCTCCGGATCCTAATGAGGCTTCCCACGCCGTCCTCCATCCGTCAGGGGTCTCGCTGCAGCCCTCCGTGGAGTCCGGGCAGCGGTGACGTCATTATTTACCTTCCTGGCTCCTGCGCAGGCGCTCTGACGGCTGTCGGCTCCGAACTACACGGAAATACCCGATCGCCGTCGGGTCCGCTCTACTGCGCAGGCGCAAGTTTCCTGCGCCTGCGCAGTAGAGCGGACCCGAATGAGATCGGGTATTTCCGTGTAGTTTGGAATGGAAAGCCGCCACAGCGCCCCCGCTGGAGCCAGTAAAGGTAAATATTGAAATGACAGTCGGCACAGTCGCCGGCTGTTCGGAGGGCTGCGGAGAGACCCCCGTGGGACAGAGGACGGCGTGGGAAGCCTCATTAGGATCCGGAGGCTTCCCCCACCCGAGGTGAGTACCCCCCAGGGGATCTTTTGAATGTTACAGAGTCTCTTTAACAAGAGGGTTTAAAGAGACTCTGTATTAAAAAAAAAGCCCCTGGGGGGTACTCACCTCGGGAGGGGGAAGCCTCTGGATCCTATCGAGGCTTCCCCCATCTTCCTCCGTCCCACGGTGGTTTCTGTCCACTCCTCAGAAGGCACAGCCGACAATTTGTCAGGCTGTGCAATATTTACCTTCCCTGGCGCTGTTACGGCTCTCCGCTCGGAAATAGCCGATCCCAGTCGGGTCCACTGTACTGCGCAGGCACAGGAGACTTGAGCCTGCGCAGTAGAGCGGACCTGACTGAAATCGGCTATTTCCACCGATTTCAGAGCCGAGAGCCGCTACTGCGCCTGCGCTGGAGCCGGGAAGGTAAATATTTACGCCGTTTGGGGAGCTGTATTGCTGCCGCCGTGGGACGGAGGGGGGCGGGGGAAGCCTCGATAGGATCCAGAGGCTTCCCCCTCCCGAGGTGAGCACCTCCCAGGGGCATTTTTATTTTATACAGAATTTCTTTAAAGGAAACCTGAAGCAAACTTTAAAAAACAAACAACCCCCCCCCCCAAAAAGATACCTATTTAAAGGGAAGATTCTGGATCTCATAGAGCCTTCTCGGTCCTCTCTCTGTGTCCTTGTTATCCCGCTGTCCCACCTTTCAAAATTGGTGCCGTTGGGACTCCCCGTAAGCCTTCAGAAGCACTCACATCCCGAGTGCTTCTGAACATGAGCACAGCCACACTGTGCGTGTGTGAGCAAAGATTTGCATGAATGCAGTGGCATCCACTGGTCTTCAGAAGTACATGGGGACACAGCGATTCTTGTAGGAGACAAAAAGACACAAGGAGACCGGGGGCTCCAATCTGGTGTATTATCAAGGGGACACCAGAGGATAGGTATCGGAATGAAAATATACTCACAAAGGTGGGTTGCTGCATAGGCAACCACTCATCAGGCATATAAGTGTCGTCCTCACTCGGCCTTGCTTCAGGTAATAGGGTAGGTCGCAGCTCCAGAAAAAAATACCACACTCCTGATGGGTTCCCAAGTGGGTACTCCCCTAGATAGGGGGTAGATGCTGTAGAAGGGGGTTTTAGGAGGCACCCGTAGACTTATACCTGTATTTCTAATTGTATGGATAAAGGCCATACAATAGAGTATAATACAAGTGTTCCTACCTTAAATGAGTCAAACTCACACGTAAGGTAGCGAAAAAAAAGCTTCTCAAATTTTATTAAGGCACAGACAACGCATTTTACGGTAACAACCGCTTCCTCAGGTCAATAGGGGTGCCCTGTTTTCGGTGGTGGGAATCAAAGGAAATTTCCAACTGATCTGCAGCGATCACTGTCAAGGGACAATTTAGGAGAAAAGATCCTGCTGAGTTGACTCTTGACAGTGATAGCTGCAGATCAGTTGGAAATTTCCTTTGATCCCCACCTCTCCCTTACCTGTCATAGGTAGCTACAGGTGTCACTTAGCATTAGGTAGCCAGAGGTGTCGCTTAGCATTAGGTAGCCAGAGGTACTCTCTGTATTAAGACTGATGAGAGATCTCATCAGTGGAATTCCGAGAGCCAGGTGAGTAACCTCTCATTCATGCTCTGCTTAGGACTGCATAGGGAAGGAGGGAGAGAGGAACTAGGGGAGGAGAATGAGCTGCCTTTCTATCAACAGGTACCTGTAGGCAAGTGCCTACAGTGCCTTATGGTAAATCCGGCCCTGGAAAAAGCACAAAATGAAGCTGCGTTATATGTGGCTATTGATTTCCATTTTTTCAGTGATTTTGCAGCCCATGCACCTGTAGTTCCCAGCATTGTTTCAGTGAAGATCTGAGATACCAAACAGAAACGAACACAAAAATGAGAAGAGAGAGAGTGATGTGGAGGAAGGAGAATCAATCATATTGCCCTGTAGTGATAAATCTCTCTCTCACTCGTCTGACTTTGCCCAACCAGAGATGTCAACTAACTGATAAGTGTCCTCCATAGGCTACAATCAATTATTCATCTAACTTATGTAGTGATTGATATGCTGGGTATAGAAGGTAATGTTCACATTTTGTTGCTTTGCAGCCTGAAAGGAAAACACAAACACACACAAAAACAAAATGGAACCATTTATATTACATAGTCCAAGAATACCTAGGAGAAAACTGGTCAATAAGATCTGTCTCCCAGGCCAGGAGTTTAGATTCCATGAGATTTATTTGAGATTGTTAATATTATTGATTTATAAAGCACCAACATATTCTGTGGCATTGTACAAAGTAAGAAACAAATATAAGGTCCTTAACCTCCTTAGCGGTATGCCTGACACTGTGTCGGGTATCCCGCCGGCTGTCCCCAGGAGTCCCCGTCGGAAATCGTGGAAAATCCACCCGACTTTAACATCGATTTTCTCAAAAACTATAAGGTCTTTTTGAAAACTTTTTTTGCATCTTGTTCACAAGATTCGGTTTAATAAACCCTGACATTTTGGTGTTTCTAGGACTTAAGGGGGCTTTGCTATTAACCACTAAAGTCGGCTGATTTTTACTGTAATGTAAAATGCAGAAAATCTGCATCTGCCTATTTCCTGCATTTTGCATTACAGTACAAATCCGCCTACTTCAGCGGTTAATAGCAAAGCCCCTGTAAGTCCTAGAAACACCACATTTTTAGGGTTTATTAAACAGAATCTTCTGAACCAGATTCAAAAAAAAGTTTTCAAAAAGACCTTATAGTTTTTAAGAAAATCGATGTTGAAGTCGGGCGGAATTTCCGCAATTGGAATGCGGAAATTGGTAGTGGAAAGCGGAATCGGTAATCGGTACATGACGGAATGTGGATTTACCGCGGAATCGGAAATTGGCATTCCGACCATCCCTATTCATAAATAATTAGTTCAATTTTACTCATATTAAGTTTTAAAGAGCAACTGTTAGCTCTAAAATGCCCCCTCAAAAAAACACATATGTAAGTAGATAAATACATGCTCTACTTACATGACAGATGTATCGTAGTGTCCACGTTTTGATTTCTGTTATGTTCATGTTTATATATTAGAAGGCTCCTGTTGCTGGCAGGGGCCATCTTGTGTCCGGCTAGATCTTCTTCCCCCCCCCCCCCCCCCCGCATCCCCCTCCTCCCCGCACTGACTCTGAGCACAGCGGGGAGGAATAAATGCAGCAGCCACACACAGACTCACCTAATAATGGATCCAAGCGCTGTCGTTCCCATCTATTCTCTGCACTAGTGCAGACTGTAGGATACTGCAGCGCCTGGAACCATTATTCCGGGAGTCTAGGGGGGGGGGGGGGGGAGGCGCGGACATGCCACCGGAGGAGGGGGGCAGAGGACAGTGACAGGAGATAGCCTCTGGCCCCCCTCCGTGCGCTCTAACAGCAGCGGCGACCAGGCAGACAAGGGGAGACCAGGCGGCCAATCGCAGTGCAGAGAGATGAGTGACAGAGGCATCAGCCAATCAGGCTGATTCAGCATGCCTGTCACTTCTCTCTGCGGCTTGCGTACACTTTTAGAGCCTGGGGCATGAGGAGAGAAATCTACAAAAGTAAGAATGATTTGAAACTTTTACATTGCCTGGTTAGCATCCTTTCTACTGCTCCATTAGCATGCAGTAGAGAACTTATTGTGTATTTTCTGCCTAACAGTTACTCTTTAAGAAGCGAGAGGTCATGAAAGAGGATATAGCAGACAAACAGAAACACGTGTAAGGAGAGAAAAGTACATCTGCATATAAGTGGTAATAAAAACCAAATGAGTTGATTAAAGAGAGACTGAGGGGGTAAAAGAGCCTGACTGACGCTAATAATCGAGGATGAATGGGGCCAATAGCAGACGAATGGAGCCAACAGGAGGATGGCAAAGGAGGTAACGGTGGTCATGGGGCTAGAGAAAGCCTCAGGTGAGTATCAATTCATTTACCCCCTTCTTCTCAGGTTCTCTTTAAGTTGCCAAGACTGTAGTGTTGTCCGGATCATGAACGATTCGGATCTTTGATCCGAATCTCCTTTGTGAGTCGAATCATCCGAATCATCAAAATGAACAGATTCGGATCAAAAGGGGTGGAGCCAGGAGTGGCACGCCCCCCTCTCTCAGCAGGCACCGGGGTCCTGGAAGCAAAGCGGAGATGGATTGCTCTGTTGGAGGGGAGCCAGCCGTGCAGGGACAGGTAGTTGGGAGAGGGGACATGGGTGCCACTGCCAGATATGTGTAGAGCACACTACTGGCTGCAATGTGCTGCTGAGTATAGGCTGTCTGTTGTAGTTGTGAACAAATGGGGAACTTTTGGCTGAGAAGCACAGCTCAGTAACTTTGCAGGCAGCGTGCTGGGCTGGAAGGGCAGGGCAGGCACTGTGATTGCTGTGCAATATGATCCTCCTGCACTCTGCTCTGAACAGCTGCACTTATCTTCTCCCTACATTTATGATGTGTTCAAGGTGAGAAAAGGGGAATGCTTTCTTTCACTGTGAGACGTTTGCATTCAGAGTATACAGATGAACATATAGGTGAAATACATGTAAAGCATATACAATACAATAACATTAACATTTCTATAGCGCTTTTCTCCCATAGGACTCAAAGCGCTTAGGCTCTCTCAGATTCAGTAATTAGTAGGATGAAGTATTCACACAACAAAAGTTATATTTCTGCAAATGCCAGACTGAACAGGTGGGTTTTCAGTCTGGATTTAAACACGTCCAGGGATGGGGCTGTCCTGATCTGTTGAGGTAAGGAGTTCCAAAACGTAGGGGCAGCATGACAGAAGGCTCTGGGACCAAAAGTTTCCAAGTGGACTCTGGGTATGACTAGCTTATTAGAACCTGTGGATCGGAGAATGCGGGATTGCTACGCAGCTGTAACATATCTTTCATGTATCCAGGGCCTAGATTATTCAGGAATTTAAATGTCAGTAGGCCGATCTTGAATAGGACCCTCCATTCTATAGGTAGCCAGTGAAGGGAATGCAGGACTGGCATTATGTGGCAGTGACGGGGTTGGTTGGTTAGCAGTCTGGCAGCAGTATTCTGTATCAGCTGTAGGCGGTACAAGACCTTTTTTGGAAGGCCAGTGTAGAGAGCATTGCAGTAGTCCAGTCGGGATGTGATGAAGGCGTGGACTAAGGTTGGCAGATCTTCTGGGGGTATGAGGTGCTTGATTTTTGCAATGTTCTTCAGGTGAAAATAGGATGATTTCATATGATTGCACCATGTGGGTAATGTGTGCAAACAAACATTTCCACTCTCTGCTCACCCCTCTTCGTCCACCTCCTCCCTTCTGTTCACTCCCTGCCCGTCTCTGTCCACCATCCCCACTTCTCTATCTGTCCACCCCCTTCCCCTTCTCTGTCCATCCACCCCCCCCCCTCCCCTTCTCTTGTCTGTCCTCCCCTCCCTCCCCTTCTCTGTCTGTCCACTGCAGGGAAAGTCCTGTCGTGCTAGTCATTTCACCCCCCCCCCCCCCCCCCCAATGCTTCCCTAGTAAAATGATCCGAGATTCGGATCAAAGATCCGGATCTTTTCAATGATCCGATTCAAATCATCCGAATCATTGAAAAGATCCGAACTTCACATCTCTACAAGACTGTACATGTAGATGGAAAAGAGGAGAGGGCCAAGGACAGAGCCTTGAGGTACACACACAGATAAAGGATGTGGAGAGGAGATCTGATTCAACCAAGAGACTGTGAAAGACTTTCCAAAGAGAATGGAAGATATCCAGGAAAAAACAGATGACAGATGATCAAAGCGAATGATCAAAAGCTGATGACAGATAAAGAAGGATGAGTATGGAATAATGGCTTTGGATTAAGAAGATCAGAATCAAAATGTGACCCACCAATCTGTTTTAAGGCTCTTAACCACTTTACCCCCAGCGGTACGAATTTCTCCGCCCCTTTTTTCCCTCCTAAAAAACCAGGGACGGAGAAATCCGTACCTTCCGCGCTACCGCCGCTGTCCGCGCTCCCGCCGCTCGTGCGCGCGCACCCGCCGCTCGTGCACGCCGCCGCCCGCTCGCCCGGAGATCAATGAACGGGAAAATCCATTCCCGTTCGTTGATCTAGCCCCCGCAATGATCTGCTGCTTCTTTCAGAAACAGCGAGATCATTGTGCGTCTCCCAGCCTCCTACTGCTTCCTGTAAGCGTCCTTCCGGACGCTTACAGGTCGCATGTAAACAAACACTCTGTGGCCATCTTGTGGCCAAATAGTAAACTACACCCTAAAAGCATTTTACATATACAAACATTACATTTACACAGTGTTCTCCCCTGAGCCATTTACCAGGGCGCGCCGCCCGGCTGATCTCCTCTGAGCGCCCGGGTAAATTAGCCCTGCTCTTTGCATTTCTTAGTGATCAGCGTCGGCCGTATCAGTGCAGCCAGCCGCTGTCACTCAGAGACGCTATCTCCGCCCTCCTCCTCAGCTCCCGGCAGTTGTGTGGAGGGGCGGGGGAATGCAGGAAACGTCACACAGCTCCTATGAGCTCTGAAGAGAGGAAGCACGGCTCTGAATGTTCAGCCAGACGCTGCCCCCTGCTCACTGTACTCGCAGCTCAAATGAGAGAGCACACAGCTCTGATCTTTGTGGAATGTTTTGCCAGACGCTGTCCTCTCCCTATACTGGTCCAGCTGCAGCGTGTTTGTGTGTGTTGTGAGTCTCGCTGGTGTCTAATGGAGGAGGGGAGCTTCTAACTCAACTTCTGCCAGTCAGAACTTAACGATACTTGACCCCTTTACCATGATTATCCTGTCCTGCCGCTGCTTTTCCCAGCCCTGATTAACGCCAGAAGTGTCATTGGTGTAAAAGAGCTGCAGCTTGGGGGGAGAGGAGAGAGCCTGTGTGCAGATGGCCACCACCCAGGGCAACTGCAGACAGAGACACAGGGTGATTAGTGAGACACCCTGGCCCCTTTACAGCCACAGCCAACAATTTCCTGTGTGACTGACAGTGTCACATTAGAAACTGCAGCCAGGTTCAATCTGCAGTTTTGAAAGTGAAACCAACAATTTCCCCCCCCCCATGTTTCCTATATATATATTGGTGGTGTAAGTAGGGATATTTGGGGGGGGGGGGGGTAATGCACACGCAATTTCCCACCTAATGCCACCCAGCATAACATTCCCCACCCGGCTACTTTTTCATACCACCCGGCTGGAAAAAATTTCTGGGGAGAACACTGTTTACACAATAAATTAACTCATTACCTCCCACACTCCCCAATTTTTATTTTTTTTTTGTAATTAAAAAAAAAAAATACAATAAAAAAAAAAAAACATAAATAGTTACCTTAGGGACTGAACTTTTTAAATATTTATGTCAAGAGGGTATAACACTGTTACTTTATAAACTGCGGGCTTGTAATTAGGGATGGATGCAAAACTGAAAAAAATGCACCTTTATTTCCAAATAAAATATTGTCGCCAAACATTGTGATAGGGACATAATTTAAATGGTTTTATAACCGGGACAAATGGGTTAATACATTTCATGGGTTTTAATTACAGTAGCATGCTTTATTTAAAAACTATAATGGCCGAAATCTGAAAAATAATAATTTTTTCCCACATTTTTTCCTATTTCCCCATTAAAACACATTTAGAATAAAATAATTCTTGGCATAATGTCCCACCTAAAGAAAGCCTAATTGGTGGCAAAAAAACAAGATATAGTTCATTTCATTGGGATAAGTAATAATAAAGTTATAGACGAATGAATGGAAGGAGCGCTGAAAGGTGAAAATTGCTCTGGTGGTCAGGGGGTAAAACCCCTCAGTGGTGAAGTGGTTAAACCCAGGGAACAAAATCAAAACAAACTATGAATGACAGATCAGTCAGATGTCATCTGAAAAATCATGATACAAACGATGTCTAAAACAAACGATCCATGACCATGGTCAAACATTTCAAACAACCATCATGATGGATCACTTTGGCAAATAATCGTCCATAATCAGTAGTGTGTACAAAACTATGAACGATTATTAAATAATGTGTCTATGAAGTATACAGTACTTTTCCCCTTCACTCTGCATCCATCAACGATCAGATCATTTAGTCTATTGTTTGTAGTCTTTAAAGGACAACTGAAGAGAGAAGAATATGGAGGCTGACATATTTATTTCCTTTTAAACAATACCAGTTGCCTGGTAGCCCTGCTAACCTATTTGGCTGTAGTAGTGTCTGAATAACACCAGAAACAAGCATGCAGCTAATTTTTTTTAGATCTGACAACAATGTCAGATACACTGGATCTGTTGCATGCTTGTTCAGGGTCTATGAATAAAAGTATTAAAGGCAGAAGATCAGGACAGCCAGGCAACTGGTATTGCTTAAAAAGAAATAAATATGGCAGCCTGCATATCCCACTCACTTCAGTTGTTATTTAATGTTGTTCACATAATATTACATGGATATCTTGAAAAATGGCTTATGGAACAATCGTTCATTGATCACACGATTCTATCTTTCGGTGTGTACAAAGCTTTAGCAATGTTGTTTCAGACTCTTTCAGTAGTAGGACACAACGTTGTGGACACATTACAGAAGACAAAACACATAACATTTATATTGTGCCTTTCTCCTGGCAGAACTCCAGTGAAAGTAATATAATAAAAAAAAAGTGCTTCATTTTTACAATAATTATGTATAAATGATTTGGTCAGTGTTTGCCTATTTTAAAATCTTTTAAATTCCTGATTTACATTCTGACATTTATTACATGGTGACATTTTTACTGTTGGCAGGTGATGTAGCTGCTGCATGCTTTTTTGGCAGTTGGAAACAGCTGTAAACAGCTATTTCCCACAATGCAGCAAGGTTCACAGACAGGAAACTGCCAAGAGTATGTACTTTTCTTGTTTCCTGTGGGAGGGGTTTCACCACAATATCAGCCATACAGCACCCCCTGATGGTCTGTTTGTGAAAAGGAATAGATTTCTCATGTAAAAGGGGGTATCAGCTACTGATTGGGATAAAGTTCAATTCTTGGTCGGAGTTTCTCTTTATAGCAGCGACTTAGGGTGTGCTCCAGGGGTAACCAGGATCATTAGGGCGCCTTTCCTAAGGACTCCTTACTGTTTTATGTACTGGTTTGAGCTAGAATTCAAACCCTAGCCAAAGGCTCAGACTCTGCATCAAAGTCAACAGCCAGCCCTTAACCAGTACATCAACTAACCAATCATTGCTTCCTATCTATCACGACCACCAAGAAAATCCAAAATTTCGTTCGACGAAAATTCATTCGGGCGAAATTTTTTTTCACTCGTTCATAATCGATTGTGTCCACCAATGGAGATCATTTACAACCAATCCGATCAGAATTTCTGATTGCTCGAACGATTTTTCGCTAGAAATTGGACCGTTAGTGGCCAGCTTTAAAAAGATGGACTGGCCCAAAACCTGTCATCTGTCACATTTTTTAACTGCCTACTTTTTTCGCGATAGTGGTCCTTTAAAGTGAATGTTTACCGGTAAAAAAAAGAAAAAGTCAGATACTCACCTAAGGAGAGGGAAGGCTCGGTCCTAATGAGCCTCCCCTCTCCTGGTGCCCGGTCCCGCGCAGGATCCCCCGTGGCAGTATTCAACCAGTTCGGTCAAATACTGCCACTTCCGCATGCCGAAGGGAGCTTTTGGAAGCCTTCGGGAGCACTCGGGCTCCCGATGACGCGGCCGCTCCATACTACGCATGCGCGAGCGCCCTCTATGACGCGCTCGCGCGTACATAGTATGGAGCGGCCCATCTTCGGAAGCCCGAGTGCTCCCGAAGACCTCCGAAGTCCCTGCGGCGGCGGACGCGAACGGGGGAGCCAGCGCAGCACCGAGGGCACCGGGAGAGGAAAGGCTCATTAGGACCGAGCCTTCCCTCTCCTTAGGTGAGTATCTGACTTTTTCTTTTTTTTTTACCGGTACCCATTGGCTTTAAAGAGCAATGAGATAAATTACCGACTTGTGCTCAACACATGTCAGCAAATGTCAGTAAATGTCAATTCATCAAGGTTACAGCATTCACTAATACATTCGGTGATTATCTTCAGCTCTCCTCTGTCGGTAACTAGCTTTGAATGCCTTCCTGTGTATGTCCTCATGATTGACAGGCGCAGGCAGCCAATAGAAGCAGCCCCTGTTCTCCTGTAAGTGCCACTGATAGGTCACAGGCTTCTCCAGTGGAACAAGCTTTTAGACCCCTCAGGCAGTGAGCAGAGAGATCAGGACAAAATATATTTTCCAGGTACCCTTCGGTGGTGTAACCCTTTAAGTCCCTGTTTGAAACTGCAGTTGCTAGTAGTGAAATCAACAAGCATGGCATTTGTAATGTCTCCAGGAAGTTCATCTAAGTTGTGGCAATTAAATAAAATGTTGAGAAAGACTGATGGACAGATTCAGAGCAGCAGAGGCAGTATAAAAAACAAACAAACTAGTAAATATAACAAATGTTTACATCTAAAGGGATGTCGGGATGCCTTCTATTGTAAATGCATCACCACAGCTTGTAACAACACAGACACTCCAAGCTGCTCTGCTGTTATCGAACAGCCTTTGATGAATTGAAGCCGTAGGTAAATTACCGAACATCTACCACACATGGGAAAATATTGATGAATTAGCACATACAAGTGTAAAATACCGAATGCAGTATTCTAACGACTGGGATTTTGTTATCGAACAGCCTTTGATGAATTGAAGCCATAGTCTTGACAAGAGAAAGCCCAGAACATTCATATTGCGCTTTTCTCCTGGTGGACTCAATGCGCCAGAGCTGCAGCCATTAGGGTGTGCTCAGCAGACAGTAGAAGTGATAAGGAGTCTTGCCAAAGGACTCCTTACTGAATAGGTGCTGGAAAGATTCGAACCCAGGTCCCCTGTGCCAAAAGCAGATCCTCGTTCCTCAAATCTTGTAAATCAGCCAATCAAAATGACAAAAAGTGAAGTTGACTGGCACAATTAATCTGCAAACAAGCTAGAATATCTCACTAACCATCTCTAGCCCTGATCAGCTTTGACTGTACCCACACCATCCACAAGGTCCATTAGGTGGTATCCCTACCAAAGCCATACTGTCCCAGTACTCTCCATGTGCACTCTATTCTTTCCACTCAATCCAATTATAAACAAAAAAAGTTTTATGTGGAATTCAAATTCCTGATGCGTCTCGTCTCTATAGTTCTTGGTTGCCTAGAAATAGCTTAGCTTTTCTGCTTTCTAGAGAAACAGAATACCAGAACTCCTGCCTCCTTCAGCCTGAGCCTACAGTACACACATCTCTAGTGTAGAATGGCCATTGGCCAAAGGAGGATATATACACAGTATAAGTGACAAGATGCTCCTCCCCTCTCCTTCCCCCACTTTTGGATGGCAGCATCCGGCCGCAGCCATGACAACGCCATATACACACAGTGACTAGTATCGTATAAGGCGTGGTGGCCTGTCCGACTGGTTAATATCGGGATAGGCTGATAAACCGTTTATTCCCGACTCCACCGGCATCCAGAGAAGCTCCCGCACCGCAGGAAGTCTGTATCATCCTCTCCCAGCAACAAAGCATTAGCTGCTGCACTGACTTCGCGCCGCGGAGCGTGTCGGGAGATGTAGTCCGCTGCTCCTACTTTCACACAGGAATCCGGGTGATCAAAACTACAGACCCCAATATCCCGCGCGGCCAGCTTCTGCATCCTCTACCAACTGTTTAATTACCCCCATTGTAGTGGATACAGTGGATGAGCAGAGAGTGTGGGAGCTGCACTGTGCGGGGAGCTGACACTGCACATTGAGGTGAGCCTGTGCTGCCTGGGGTATGCTGGGGCCACTGGCAGATTCATTTTAATAGTGTCTTTGTATGTACTTTGCAGTGCAATGCTGCAGCAAGGGTGAGCATCTGCCCTCATGGCATACACTGTATTCTTTCATTCATATGTATAAACATGCACGTGCTATAACGTGCTATAACTCTAATTGTGAGTGTTATATGAATTTGTATATCTCTGTATTTACCCTATAAAGTTCTTATTTATTAAAGCCAAATTTCAGAATTTTATATTTCAATTTTAGTTTTGAATGGTATTAAATAGATGAGATAAATGCAAGTTTCAATTTGGTGCATATTATTACGTTCGATCGCCTGACTAAACGAATGAAGCTGTCCGGTAGCAAGCGTTAACCTTCTGAATCTGTCTAGTTCTGGGCAGGAGTACATTTAAAATCGGCGCCGGTAGACTTGGGCGCAGGATACAGCTGGTATATGGCTGATCCTGCTTCTGCACAATTTCGGGCCGTTTTAATTACTATTCCCCTTCCAGGCCGCCATGGATAGTGGGGGAATGAAATAATTCGGCTTCCAGTGATTGCTGGAGACCGAATTATTGTGTTTTTTAAGCAACCTTGGCTCCGTCCTCTGACGGCGCCGACGTTACTCACTGAGCGCCGCTATAGACTGATTCCCATTATAGTCTATGGCGGCGCTGGCTGCGCCCAAATCTAGCAGCGCCGAAAAGCACTACTCTGCCGTGCAGAGTTCCGGTGTTCCAACAAACTAGTGTCCATTGACAAAATAGAATACGTGTATGAAAGGTAAAAGGTAAAAATGTAACAAGGTTAATCAGCAAAAGAACATATCTATCAATTCACCATACAGTGTTTGTAGGATAGCAGTAGTAGACTATCGGTCAATTTACAGATATTCTACCACTTCATTCACATTGTTTAAATATTGGTAATTTTTTGTAATAGGTTTTTTTTTAATGACCTAACCTCTCCTTCCTCTCACGCAGAACCCTCCCCCGGTGGGCAGCTAACCTTAAAGTGAACCTTAAAGAGACTCTGTAACAACAAAAACCTCCCCTGGGGGGTACTCACCTCGGGTGGGGGAAGCCTCCGGATCCTAATGAGGCTTCCCACGCCGTCCTCTGTCCCACGGGGGTCTCGCCGCAGCCCTCCGAACAGCCGGCGACTGTGCCGACTGTCAGTTCAATATTTACCTTTGCTGGCTCCAGCGGGGGCGCTGTGGCGACTTTCGGCACGGAAATAGACGGAAATACCCGATCTCCGTCGGGTCCGCTCTACTGCGCAGGCGCCGGAAACTTGCGCCTGCGCAGTAGAGCAGACCCGACGGCGATCGGGTATTTCCGCCTACTTCGGCGCCGAGAGGCATCAGAGCGCCTGCGCAGGAGCCAGGAAGGTAAATAATGACGTCACCGCTGCCCGGACTGCACGGAGGGCTACAGCGAGACCCCCGAGGGACGCAGGACGGCGTGGGAAGCCTCATTAGGATCCTGAGGCTTCCCCCACCCGAGGTGAGTACCCCCCAGGGGCCGTTTTGGCGTTACAGTTCCTCTTTAAACCTCCAAAACAAAAAAAAGTTTTACTTACCTGGGGCTTCCCCAAGCCCCCTGCAGCCGTCCTGTGCCCTCGCTGCTCCTCGAGTGTCCTCCGGTCCCCGCCGCGGGTTCGTTTCGTTTTCGGACGACTGAGAGTCGGCCCCCGGCCACGCATATTCTTCTCCGCCTTGCCGACGTCAAGCGCGTCCTGTGCAGGCATCCTGCACCTGCGGATGACGCGCTTGGTGGTGGCGAAAACAAAACTAACCCGCAGCTGGAGCCGGAGGACACTCGAGGAGCGGTGAGGGCACAGGACGGCTGCAGGGGGCTTGGGGAAGCCCCAGGTAAGTAAAACTTTTTTCATTTGTAGGTTTAAGGTTCACTTTAAAGAGAATCTGTAAGAAAAAAAAAATGCCCCTATGGGGCACTTACCTCTGGAGGGCGAAGCCTCTGCATCCTAATGAGGCTTACCCCATCCTCCTGTGCAGCCCTGATCCAGCACTGGCACCCCCAGAAAATCCGCCGACAACATGCGCACACCAGCGGAGATATTTAACTTTGGGATCCAGGGCTGGCTCAATACCATATTCTCCCTCAGGTTCTGTCGGAATTGGCCAAGCCAGATCGGGTCCACTACTGTGCAGGCACAAGGCACCGGAACTCGAGGGGGAAGATTGTACTACGCATGCGCTGGATCCCAACAGTAAATATTGTCATCTGCAGCTGATCTAGGGAGCCAGTGCTGGATCGTGCTGCACAGGAGGAAGGGTGAGCCTCATTAGGACCAAGAGGCTATCCCCCTCCCAAAGTAAGAAACCCCCAGGGGCACGTTTTTCTATTACAGGTTCTCTTTAACTTTTCACTGGGGTGGCAACTAAGCTTCACCCCCTTGTGCGCACCTCTTTCTGTATAGAAACTGCATTGCACCCACGTCCAGTTTGCATCCACGGTGATATAAATGAATATAGATACAGATCTCTTCTCCTCATGCTTTGTCTGTCGGGGTTCCCCAAGGCTCTGTCCTTGGTCCCCTCCTCTTTTCCATCTACATGCATGGTCTTGGTGATTTAATCAACTCATTCGGGTTTCAATACCACCTCTATGCAGACGATACACAACTGTACCTCTCTGCCCCAGACCTTAACTCCCTCCTTAAACGTGTTCCTGACTGCTCGTCTGCTATATCCTCCTTCATGTCCTCTCGGTTCCTAAAACTTAATATGAGTAAAACAGAGCTAATAATTTTTCCACCGTCTCTGTCCACCTCCCTGCCTGAAGTAACAATAAATGTTAACCTATTTTGGTTCCTGGACGTAGAAACTACGTCCAGGAACCATGCGCGCTCCCGCGGCCGATTGAGCACGTGCGCTACCTGCCCGCGGTTCGTTAGCCAGGCAATCAGTGAATCGGGCTATGGTGCCCGATCACTGATTCCTCTCCTCCGCTGAAAAAGCGATAGCTTCTCTCGGAAGCTGCGCCTTTTCTGGCTGTTACCTCCCCCATGCGTCGCTCTAAGCGTGTGGTACGCTTAGAGTGACGTCATGTAAACAAACTCATGGCCGCCATCTTGTGGCCAAAAAGTAATACTACAACTAAAAGTAAAAAAATGAAAATCCACACACATTTACATTATAAACCTATTGTTTACCTCCCACCCTCCCAAAACTACCCAAATAAAATGTTTAATATATATAAAAAAAAACACAAAAAAAACATGTAAATATTTACCTAAGGGTCTAAACTTTTTAAATATCAATGTAAAGATGAAATAATTTTTTTTTTTTTTTTTTTTTTTAATTTTAAACTTGTAAATAGTGATAGATGCAAAACGGAAAAAAATGCACCTTTATTTCCAAATAAAATATTGTCGCCATACATTGTGATAGGGACATAATTTTAACGGTGTAATAACCGGGACGTATGGGCAAATACAATACGTGAGTTTTAACTATGGAGGCATGTATTATTTTAAAACTATAATGGCTGAAAACTGAGAAATAATGAATTTTTTTCCGTTTTTTTTTCTTATTCTTCCTGTTAAAATGCATTTATAGTAAAGTGGCTCTTAGCAAAATGTACAACCCAAAGAAAGCCTAATTGGTGGCGGAAAAAACAAGATATAGATCAGTTCATTGTGATAAGTAGTGATAAAGTTATAGGCTAATGAATGGGAGGTGAACATTTCTGAAGTGAAAACGACGGAACGCGAATGGGTTAATAACACTCCCATAACTTCAGTTCCCAAAGCTCGGTGCTTGGGGGTGATATTCGACTCATCTCTCTCTTTTATTCCTCATGTTCACTCCATAACCAGCTCCTGCCATCTCCAACTCAAAAACATTTCTCGCATCCGTCCTTTTCTCACTCAATACACAACTAAAATGTTAATACATGCTCTTATAATTTCTTGTCTGGACTACTGCAACATACTACTTTGTGGACTACCTTCTAACAGACTGGCCCCGCTCCAGTCGGTACTGAACTCAGCTGCTCGTCTCATTCATCTTCCTTCTGGATCTTCCTCTGCCGACCCTTTTTGTCAAGCTCTTCACTGGCTGAAAATTAACCAGAGGATTCAGTTCAAACTCCTAATCCTAACCTACAAAGCTCTCCACAATCTCTCTCCCCAGTACATATCCTCACTAATCTCCAGATACAAACACAATCGCAATCTCAGATCGGCACATGATCTTCTGTTGTCCTCCTCTAGAATCAACTCCTTACATTCACGTTTACAAGACTTCGCACGCGGCGCTGCACCCCTCCTCTGGAATGCCCTCCCACAACACATCCGTCACTCGCCTACCTTTGTTACCTTTTAAACGCTCTCTAAAAACACATTTGTTCTGACAAGCATATGCGCTATCTTAGGCCACTTCCCTTTGTCCTAAGACCAATTTGCACTCCTACTAGGTATCCTAAAACAGCCTCTATATATTTGCTGCATACTACCCCTCCTCCTGTCCCCCCCCCCCCCCCCATTCCCTTTAGATTGTAAGCTCGCAAGGGCAGGGCTCTCTTCCCCCTTTTGTGTCTTGGTAGCCATTATACATTTTATTCATCATGTTAATTTTATCACTGTCATTACCGCTTCTATAATTTGTATTTTGTATCATTCTTTGTATTTTGTCACTAATTATGTAGCTTGTATTTTGGTGTACACCATTGTCTGTATTATTATTGTGTAGAGGTAGAGGTCTTGACAGAGGTGCCAAGCATAGTCTGGACACCTAGCTGTGTGTTACTCCTGTTGTTTTATTGCCTGATGAAGCGGGATTGTGCCCGTGAAACACGTTGCCAGTTACTACTAGGAGTATGTGAATAAATTCCATTTAATATATTGACAGCATCGTGTCTGTTTGGAGTGTCTGGTCCACCACCGCCTCCCGAACGATTTTAGATGATTTTAGCGTATTTTACTCTTTTGGCGCCTCTGTATACCTCTACACAGTAAGTTATCCACCCTTGGTGGAAGGGTGATACACCCTCCTTTTTTTTCCTATCCACAGAGAGCGACATCTTAACCCTGAGTGGGGACAGGTCTAATCTCCCCACCTGCTTCTTCAGTGGTTGCCTATGCGGTAACCCTGGTTTGTGAGTATAAATACTTACGTTACATATTATCTCCCTTCTTCCATAACATACTTCACCATATCGGGCTCTCGGTTTTCTGTTTTTGTAATCCTCACAAGTCTGTATTATGTACCCCATGTTTGTTTCTTACTTTGTACAGCGCCACGGAATATGTTGGCGCTTTATAAATCAATAATAATAATATAGATCAATCTTGTACATCACGGGATTTGCATAGGATATTTACCAACATTGAGAAATTATCAACAAAGCTCTGGCTTCTCATTTGTTTAAGATTGATAGGACGATCCTATCATTTTGATCAGATTGCTTGGAGAGAGTATTGTCGCGTGTAAAAGCCCAGGGTTGAGTGGGCGAGAAATTTTTGAGTGCCACAGGGCATCCTGACTCTCCCGCTGATCCTGTATCTCTAATGCTTTCAGCCACAGCCCCTGAACAAGCATGCAGATCAGTTGCTCTGACTGAACTCAGACTGGATTAGCTGCATGCTTGTTCCAGGTCTGTAATTCAGCCACTACTGCAGCCAAAGAGATCAGCAGGACTGCTAAACAACTGGTATTGTTTAAAAGGAAACATCCATATCCCTCTCAGTTTAGGTTCCCTTTAAACTGGGATTTTTTTATTGTCTGAAGTATAAGTCTATCCAGCAAATTTAATAGTTTCACTTGGTGCTCTGGAGGAGTTAATGACTGCACTGCATGCAGTATTGCAGCCATAACCCCTCCTGTTCCTTAAAGGAGTTATCAGGCGTTTTTAACTAAAATAAGTGCTACTTACCCGGGGCTTCGTCCAGTACCAAGCTCCCGGCATGTCCCTTGCCACAGCTCTGCCGTCAGCCGTTCGCCGCCGCTGCCTCCCGGCCCCCAGCGATGACGTCAGGACAACCTCCAGGTCGGCCTGTACTGCGCCTGTGCGAGCGTCGCTGTCAATCACCGCCACATGGACTGGAGTGTACTGCGCAAGCGCAGTAGTTCTGCGGCTGCGCAGTACGCTCCGGTCGTCCTGATGCCATCGCTGGGGACTGGAAGGCAGCGGCGACGAACGGCTGACGGCAGAGCTGCGGCAAGGGACATGCTGGGAGCTTGGGGCTGGAAGAAGTCCCGGGTAAGTAGCACTTATTTTAGTTGCCTGATAGCCTGATAACTCCTTTAAGTGCAGCCAATACCTCCTCCAGCCTCCAAGTGCTGCAACTATTCACTCCCTTTTATGCAGCCCAGTATTCCACCCCGTCCCCCCCCCCCCCCCGTCCCTTTCCTTGTTAACTGTTGTGGCCAGGACTTTCAGACCTGTGCTTTCTTGACATTTCTTTTACTCAAAGTATCACTTACCACAGGGTAAATTGCTGCGAATTGGAATGTCACTATTAGTACACACATGACTCATGTATAAGTCAACCCCTATACTTTTATAAAGTGAATCAGACCTACATTTCTAGACTTATACTCGAGTGTATATACAGTACATAAAGGTAGAAAACCATATAACCGTAAACAGTCAATCAATCTGAGTAATATCAAATGTCTTATGTGCAAAAATAAAAAAACCGAAAACATCAATACATCAAAGTAAGAAGTCTCACTAGCTCCTATATTCAAGCAAGCAGTTAGAGCTTGTCATATTGCCACAAGGCCATAGTGTATAGACAAAAGAAGAGAGGTTAGGTAGAGGAGAGGCCAGAACAAAGAGGGAGGCAAGGAGAACAGCAAAAGAGCATCCCACTTTAGTTCTATCCATAAATTCAGCAACCTCCCATAATGCCTCAATATGTATCAGAGTCCATAAAGAGGAATTCCAGTGAAAATTATGTAATAAAAAAAAAAAGCTTCATTTTCACAATAATGATGTATAAATGATTTAGTCAATGTTTGCCCATTGTAAAAGCTTCCCTCTCCTTGATTTACATTCTGACATTTATCACATGGTGACTTTTTTTTTTACTGCTGGCAGAAGAAGTCACTGGAAGTAGCTGCTGCTTGCTTTTTTGGCAGTTGGAAACAGCTGTAAACAGCTATTTCCCACAATGCAACGAGGTTCACAGACAGGAAACTGTCAGGAAAATGGTCCTCACAGTCTCCTGTGGGAGGGGCTTCACCACAATATCAACCATACAGAGCTTCCTGATGATCCGTTTGTGAAAAGGAATAGATTTCTCATGGGAAAGGGGATATCAGCTACTGATTGGGATAAAGTTCAATTCTTGGTCACGGTTTCTCTTTAAAGTATTCCCAAACAGACCATGTAAGAATATAGCGATCTAGCTTATCTTGCGTCGATAAGACCGGTTCCTCCCCATCTGCCACCATATCAATCCTTCGGAACCACTCGGGTATAGAAGGAGGGTCTGGTGCTTTTCAGTGAAGAACCTGCCAGGGGAAGAGTGGCACCTTTTCAGTAGTAATCTGCTCCATAGAAATGTTTATCTTTAAAGGACCACTGAAGTAAGGGAGATATGGAGGCTACCATATTTATTTCTTTATAAGCAGTATAAGTTCCCTGGCCATCCTGCTGACCCTCTGCGTCTAATACTTTTAGCCATAGACCTGGAACAATCATGCAGCAGATCAGGTGTTTCTGACATTATTGTCAGATTTGACTGGATTAGCTGCATGCTTGTTTCTGTTGTCATGCAGGCAAATATATCAGCAGGGATGCCAGGCAACTGTAATTGTTTAAGAGGAAATAAATATGGCAGCCTCCGTATACCTCTCACTTCAGTTTTCCTTTAAAGAGAATCTGTATTGTTAAAATCGCACAAAAGTAAACATACCAGTGCGTTAGGGGCCATCTCCCATTACCCTCTGTCACAATTTCGCTGCTCCCCGCCGCATTAAAAGTGGTTAAAAACAGTTTTAAAAAGTTTGTTTATAAACAAACAAAATGGCCACCAAAACAGGAAGTAGGTTGATGTGCAGTATGTCTACACGTAGAAAATACATCTATACATAAGCAGGCTGTATACAGCCTTCCTTTTTAATCTCAAGAGATCATTTGTGTGTTTCTTTCCCCCTGCAGCTATCTTCCACTGAAGTGTCGGGCTGTTTCTTCCTGCAGAGTGCAGACAGCTCTGCCCGTATGTAATTCATCAGTATGTGAAAGCCCAGCCAGCTCAGAGGAAGATTTATCCAGCTTGTAAAAGATAATAGAGCAGAGAGAACCTGCCATAATCTAAATAACACACAGGCAGTGTGCAGAGAGGGGCCTGGAGGGGGGAGATGCATCACAGAACCACAACACTTAAGAACTTGGCAGCCTTCCAGACACAGGCCGACAAGTCTGACAGGAGAGAGATAAGTTGATTTATTACAGAGACCATCTCATACTATCACCATGATAGTAGAACGTGCTGCAGTAAGCCAAAACACATTAGAATAGATTTTGGAACTTGTAGGATGGAAGAAAACCGGATGAAATTTTTGTTACGGAGTCTCTTTAAAGGTTATTATGCTGTTGTTTATCTTTTAGAGCAGAGATTAAGTTCTGAGTTCAGGTCCACTTTAAATTGGCCAATAAAAGGTATCATCCTGAATCACAACTTCTTGTTTTTCCATGTATTATTAACACTCACTCTGTTCATAGTCGTTTGGCCCTCATACTTCAAGGATGGGCCAATCCTTGATCAAACTTGGATTTGTGTACGCACCCTGAATCCTGGTAGACACATCCAATTTTGTTTGGCCAATGATTTCCCAATTTTACCACTTCCGTATAGTATGTTGGCCCTCATACTACATGGCAGTGTATCAGGCTTTAGAATAGCTGTTTCTCCAACAGATAACACCTGCTGCTATGGTCCTCTGCTCTGCTAGCTTCAATTTTCTTTGTACCGGTCTTGATACATATTCAACACAGGTCGTGGTTTAGTTTCCAGCTGAAAACCTGAATGCATTATCTGGACAACTAACTCAAAGTTTAGGTTTTTTTTTTTTTTTGCACCTCTCTTTTTTGATATAGCAACTCCAGTGAGTTATTTGAATTTCTCGAACTATGTCCATTGATGAACATCTAGCACTGGCAGAGCAGACCATCTCTATTGATGAAGATCTAGCCTGGCAGACGAGACCATCTCTATTGATGAATGTCTAGGCTGGCAGAGCAAACCATCTCTATTGATGAAGGTCTAGGCTGGCAGAGCAGACCATCTCTATTGATGAATGTCTAGGCTGGCAGAGCAAACCATCTCTATTGATGAATGTTGAGCTTAGCAGAGCAGACCGTTTCTATTGATGAATGTCTACCCTGGCAGAGCAGACCATCTCTATTGATGAATGATGAGCCCGGCAGAGCAGACCATCTCTATTGGTGAACGTCTACCGGCAGAGCAGACCATCTCTATTGGTGAACGTCTACGGGCAGAGCAGACCATCTCTATTGGTGAACGTCTACTGGCAGAGCAGACCATCTCTATTGAAGAACATTTAGCCTGGCAGAGCAGACTATCTCTATTGATGAATGTCTAGCCTGGCACAGCAGGCCATCTGTATTGATGAATGTTGAGCCCGGCAGAGCAGTGTTTTTGGAGATCTATGCTACTCTGGTATTTCAAGCAGTGCCTGGATAATGTAATGGTTAAGGGCTCCGTCTCTGACTCAGACAAGACTCCCTAACACTGCTACTGCCTACTAAGTGCGCTCCAGTGGTTGCCCCGCAAGCGTATTGAGTCCGCTAGGAGAAAAGCGCTATACAAATACTGGAATCATTATATTTGTTGGGTGGTCATCAACCATATCCCTGCCTCTATGACAAGTTGTACGGTTATTTATGGCTGTAGGCTCATAGAGAATTTGGTGCTGCAACTTCACCAGCAGTAAAGATGTGAACAGACATTATATCATCCATTCTTTTGTGATGGTTTCAGCTATCAGATTGATGTCTATACAGCCATTCTCTTCTATGCCCGACTAAATGTGGGCAACGAGCTGTTAGCGGTAGCATACCGGTATTTTTTTCTTCTTCCGCTTGCCGAGCTGATCAGACATGGACTGTCACATGGCTGACAGCAGACTGCTGATGAAAAAATCATTTTGCTTGCTATCAAAACAAAGCTAATAGGCTGAATGCCTGTCAAGATATTATGTAAGAGGACTTGCCGCTATCTGTTTTCTTATTTGTGGTCTGTAGTTTTCCCAATTTGTGTTTTTAATATGTCACTGGAAATAGAAAAGCTCCTCAGAATTTGGGGGAGGTTTCAGACCTCTTTAAAGCCTAGTACTTATGATGCAATTTTTCATCAGATTGACGATCCATGTGATAGAAAGTTGCATCGTGTGTAGACGTCCAAACTGCTCCTGATTGATTTCCTTTTGATAACTACCAGGCATGGGCTTTTGAGTAGTAATCTACTCGAATTCGAAATTAAAATGAAGTCTAATGGCTTCACCTGTGACCACGGGATGGGGGGTTAATTTACCCAGAAGTCTTCGGGCCATCTGCGTTCCATTATGCGTGATAGGTGTAATGAAAGCCGCTTTCCCCCACTCACTTCCGTGCTTACTCCTTCCAGCTTGAAAGAGGAAGTGCGGTAGTGAGTAATGCAACACTGC
The DNA here is from genome assembly GCF_040937935.1 of Hyperolius riggenbachi. Taxonomy (NCBI): domain Eukaryota; kingdom Metazoa; phylum Chordata; class Amphibia; order Anura; family Hyperoliidae; genus Hyperolius; species Hyperolius riggenbachi. The sequence goes on along the minus strand of NC_090647.1, from coordinate 88,281,126 downwards.
TTTCATTACGTCTATCACGTGTAATGGAACGCAGGCGGCCTGAAGTCAGGCTTTAAAGTGAACCTTTTTTAGCTAAGCTCCACCCATCAAAGAAAACTGCTGGGCGGTTTTCCCCTGATGCTGTGCAAAGCATGATGGGATTTCCTATGTTGTTGTTCATGTTGCCTAGCAACTGGAAGGGGTGATCAGCACACAGGACAGTTGGAACTGTGTCTCATGCTCCCTGTCACCTCCTTTCAACCAAAAGATGGCTGCCCTCATGAAATCAAACATTTGCCTGTTTTTTTTTTTTTTAAAACAGGGTGGGTAAGAGAGTATATTACCTATCTATTTTAATTAACATAACTAATGTAACTTAATGACAGTATGTTTGTTTAGGCTGGAGTTCCTCCTTAAAGGGATACTGTAGGGGGGTCGGGGGAAAATGAGCTGAACTTACTCGGGGCTTCTAATGGTCCCCCGCAGACATCCTGTGTTGGCGCAGCCACTCACCGATGCTCCGGCCCCGCCTCCAGTTTACTTCTGGAATTTCTGACTTTAAAGTCAGAAAACCACTGCGCCTGCACGCCCGTGTCCTCGCTACCGCTAATGTCACCAGGAGTGTACCGCGCAGACACAGACCATACTGGGCCTGCGCTGTGCGCTCTTGATGACATCAGCGGGATCGAGGACACGGCAACGCAGGCGCAGTGGTTTTCAGACTTTAAAGTCTGAAATTCCAGAAGTGAACCGGAGGCGGGGTGAGCCAACACAGGATGTCTGCGGGGGACCATTAGAAGCCCCGGGTAAGTTCAACTCATTTTCCCCTGACCCCCCTACAGTATCCCTTTAAGGCAGGGTTCACAATAAAGTAAAAACTGGTCCATTTTTTTGTAAGGCTCAGCAAGCAGTTACCAAGCAGCAGTGAATGAATTGTTCCCTTACATCCCTATAGACAGCTGGGGCATTTTCTCTGATAGTTTGCAATGAATGACAAATGCTTGTGTGGATGGGCAAGTTAACTGTCAAGGAATATTTTTGGGCAGTAGAGAATTATCAGAAAATAAACTCTGAGGGCCATTGCTCAGGACAAAAATTTAGAAGAAGACGCTTGTGGGATCCAAATTTCAGATGAATAATGAAGACAGTTTCAGGTAATGAGTGCTAGGGGTTTTAGCCTGACCACACTGAACACAATAGTATCCCATTTCTATGGCTGGAGTTACACCTTAAATTTGGTCCATTTTCAAGCTATATAAATGTATATGCAAGGTTTGCATAATCCTGAATTAGCTCAGAATTATTTGCGTCTCCGTGATCATCCATAGTGGCAGTATTAGCAGGGCTGTGGAGTCGGAGTCGTGGAGTCGGGCAATTTTGGGTGCCTGGAGTCGGAATCGGGAAAAAATGCTCCGACTCCTAATGAATTTGTAACTGTAATTAAAATAGAAAATATGATAAAATCTTCTATTTCTCAGATAATAGTCATTAAAAATAATGTATATATACAGTAATAGCTGTGCTTAGTCCACAAAAATGAAATAAACCAATCAACATTAGTTACTTGTGCTGCTTCAATAAAGCAGTCCCGTATTTTTAAGGTCAGATATACATATCTGATTGTGACTGTATATATGATGTGTACACAGGAATCTCTTATATATACTAAATAACATCTATGCTGTAAGAATAAAGCCGGATGTGTAGCTGTGTCACTAATAGAGATGGTCAACGAGATGGAAATAATTCTGCATTGATGCTGATTTATGCAAATGTATGCACTCCCTTTGCTGATGAAATCAAATAATTTGATATGTTGTTAAAATTTGGTTTGGTGACTACAAATTAAAGGGTAACTGAGACGGATGAAAAGTAAAGTTTTATACATACCTTGGGCTTCCTCCAGCCCCCTTCAGGCTAATCAGTCCCTCGCTGTCCTCCACCACCCGGATCTTCTGCTATGAGTCCTGGTAATTCAGCCAGTCAGCGCTGTCCGGCCGCATGCCGCTTCCACAGCCAGGAGTGTTCTGCACCTGCACAATAGTGCTGCGCAGGTGTAGTACGCTCCTGGCGGCGGAGTGTGTGCATGCGCACTACGCCCGACTGGCTCAAGTACCTGGACTCATAGCAGAAGATCCAGGTGGTGGAGGAGGACAACGAGGGACTGATTATCCTGAAGGCGGCTGGAGAAAGCCCCAAGTATGTATAAAACTTTTATTTCATCTGTCTCAGGTTTACTTTGTTACACAGTAGTCCTATACTCTACATATGCACTCCCCACAGAGCTGCAGGGAATCCACTGAGAATGCTGTGCACATTGAACACAGAGGTGTTGTCTGTTTACAATCTCATTCCCCTGCAGAGTACCTGCACATCATTCTTACATGTACCCACACTTACATTGCCTAGGGCCTGATAGATGTTCTTTGTTCCGGTTTGTACCTTTTACAAGTACTCTTACCAAGGACTAGTTTTAGTCTAAAGGGAATAAATATAGTAGTCTACATATCATTCTCACTTCAGTTGTCTTGTAAAATTCCTAAGCGTTGGCAGTTAAGAGACGAATTTCATGTTACATACTTTTAATCAACAAAATTGTAATATGCAAATTAGAGGAGTCGGAGTCGGTGGAATCCTAAACTGAGGAGTCGGAGTCGGTGGATTTTTGGACCGACTCCACAGCCCTGGGTATTAGTGTGTATATGTGCCTATGCTTTGGTCAATCATTGATTCCTGACTAACTTAAAGTGGACCTGTAATGAAAAAAGTTAGATGCCTCTGGGTGGCTTCACAGACCCTCCTACTGTACAGCCCACCAATCTAGCGCAAGGCCCTCTATTCTATACCTATTCCACACATACGTTTCTTCTGGCTGTGGACCTTACTCAAGCATTGCCTGTCTGGATGCGCTTGTCCACAGCTGGAAGCATGGGCAGGAAATTAATAGGGACCCTATGGTGGAATAGTGGGCTCTATAAGGATATGGGAAGCTTCTGGATCATCCATAGAATTCCAATGACTGAGGTAAGTAACGTTTTTTCCCCCTCCCCACTTCAGGTTTGCTTTAAAGTGTGCCCGAGACGAAAGTAGTCTCAGGTTTTATGCTCACCTGGGGCTTCCTGTAGCACCCTTGAGGCCCCTCGCTGCCTCCCTGGGCCGTCACGCATGCCCATCACTCTCCCGTTACTGGGAGAGTTCTGCGCAGGAGCAGAATACTCCCGGGCGCGGGAGCGTGATGGGGGAGCGCCAGAGCCTTGGTCAGAGTACCGGGCCATACAGCGGGGAGGTGGAGAGAGACTGAGGGGGGCTTAAAGAGAACCTGTACTGAGTAAAAATATTTAAAATAAACACATGAGGTAACTTCAAATGCACATTACATAGTTACCTTGCCATCAGTTCCTCTCAGAAGCTTACCATTTCCTTCTGACAGTGATCCCTTCCAGTTCTGACAAGATTTTGTCAGAACTGAAATTTAGCAGTTGCTGTCAGTAAAATATCAGTTGCTGTCAGTTATAGCTGAGAGGAAAACTGATGTACCAGGTAATGTCCATGTTTCCCTATGGCTCAAGTGGGCGATGTTACAGTTTAACTGTGTGCTGACCAGAAAGCTGTTATGGGTAATGGCCATTTTCAAAATGGAGGACGGAAAATTCCCTTGATCACAGTGGAAAAACAGGACGTGGGAGAAGACAAAGAAATTGAGGAGTAGATTACACAGGAGGTAAGTATGACTTGTGTATGCTTATTTTGACTTTTAATTTTCAGTTTAGGTTTTCTTTAAAGAGGAACTCCAGTGAAAATAATGTAATAAAAAAGTGCTTCATTTGTACAATAATTATGTATAAAAGAATTAGTCAGTGTTTGCACATTGTAAAATCTTTTAAATCCCTGATTTACATTATAACATTTATTACATGGTGACATTTTTAGTGTTGGCAGGTGATGTAGCTGCTGCATGCTTTTTTTGGCAGTTGGAAACAGCTGTAAACAGCTATTTCCCACAATGCAACAAGGTTCACAGACAGGAAACTGCCAGGAGTACCACGGTCCTCAGAGTTTCTTGTGGGAGGGGTTTCACCACAATATCAGTCATACAGCGCCCCCTGATGGTCGGTTTGTGAAAAGGAATAGATTTCTCATATAAAAGGGGGTATCAGCTACTGATTGGGATAAAGTTCAATTCTTGGTCGGAGTTTCTCTTTAAGTTTAAAACCTGAGACTACTTTTGTCTCCGGTTTCCTTTAAGTCCATTTGAATAGGTGCTAAAAAATTTTGGGAGGTCTATGGACTTTAGTGGGGGTTAATATTGTAAAGAAGTAAACAAAAGGAGCCGCATGCCATTATTCAGCATTAAAACCTTTACATTTTATTTAATCCTTATAAAAAATCATGACATACAAGTAAGATTTATGGTGCTAAAAAATGAACCATATTAGGTTTCCACAAACAAATACATATAGTTGTCATAGAATCTTAGTACATATCTTTATCAGCCAGTCTGGTTAGATACAACAAATATCTGGCTAGGTAAAAGGCAATGCACAATGTACCATAAATCATCACCAGATCAAATATACAAAACCGTACATATAGACGCAATCTGAAGGCCGAGCAATTGACTCAATGCGTTTCGTGAAGATAGCTTAACTTCCTCAGGAGTTGTTTGGCTCTTGATACTTAAACTATAATTTTCTCTTAGAATATGTCAATAAGAGGAAAGAAAAAATCTCTTATATAAATGAAGTGTACAATATCTTGGTCCCTTCAACTTCACATGTCATGCACAGTACTCACAGGCCACTAGGCCTGCTTTAGTTCAGGTGGGGTGATTTCAAAAAAGATTCTCTTTCCCCTCTGGAGGTTTCCAAAAAGGGAATTATCGCAATGGATTTCAGATGTGTCTGTGCAACAGAACAATGGGGATGGCATCAAGGAGATGGATGAATGTATATAGGGACTGGCCACAGGCCTTGATATGTCAAGTAAACACAACATACAATATGCTTTTTAATGAAAGTAGGTAATACTGTACTTATCATTTTACACTGATCAGCCTGATTGCATTGAGAATCTGCTTTGTTTTTTCCCCTCGTTCAGTTGTGTTTTAACTGCTCATAACACAAGGTTCAGACCCTTCCGCCCCCTGTCTGCTGCAGGTCTTGCGTGATATACTGCCGTCATCAGTTCACAGACCGTTTTGGACACTCAGGAAGTGTATAACAAAAATAGGAGTCGGAGCGTGATTTAATATAAACATAACAAAAAAAATCTATACAGCACAGCTTGTACTGCGCTTTTAGCAAAACAACAAAACTTCAAATGCATTCTCTGTTTTGTCTGATGGTGCTTGCCAAGGAGCAGTGACTCCTATTTATGGGTGTCTCCCTGTATAACTGTGTTGCCTATAGTTCAGGATTGAATCAGTCTCTGACTTTAAATTGATACTCCTGACAAATCTTATTTATTTATACTTGAACAGAATGGAGGAGCCTTACTACAAAACTGCTATTGCTGTTTGTGTTTCTGTTTGGCTGGAGAACTTCCATTCCATCTTTGGTAGCTGTATCTAGCATACTGCCCGTTGGCAGTAAAGGAAAATCTGCTATAGGGGCACAGAAAAGAGTAAAAACCCTTCATGAGAGATTGTAACCCTTTTCCACCCAATTCCACAACTGGAAAATGCCAGTTGTGGTCTGACGGTTGCCATCAGTAACAAGAAAACTGCCGCACCTCTATAATATACAAACTCCAAGACCAGCCATAAACACTGGCGTGAAATACAGTATATATTGGTTCTGAACACACAGGCTCATACAGTATACAATTCACTTTTTCTCCTGAGTTTTCTCCTAGGAGATAATTTTATATATTTTCTTTAAAAAAACTTTTCAGCACTTTTCAGTTGAAAAAATACTAAAATAAAGTAGGTGACGAAGTACTATCTATATAGTAATATTTTGAGTATTTTCTTGCTTGCTGGTGGTTTAAAAGGCGTTTTATTGACAAGGTGTGAAAATGTCAACTTGGAGAAATTACAGGAGAAAAAGTTAATTGCATATGGGCAAAGTGTCTTTTTGGCTTAGAAAGTTCTAAAGAATAATTGAATCAACCTGATGCAGACTTCTAACACCAGCATTTGATGGCTACTGTATTGACTAGATTATTATTTTTATTTATTTAGAGGTAAGGAGTTCCAGAGGGATGGAGAGTATCGAGAGAAGTCTTGTAAGCGAGACGGAGAAGTGTGTGAACAGAGAGGAAAGCAGGAGAATATTGTTAGTAGAGCAGAGATTGTGTGTAGGATGGTATCTGGAAATAAAGTAATTTTACATTTCCTGGCTGTCCGTCAGTGATATTCTGGCTCACACTAATGGCATATTTATCATTAGCTATACACATTGTGTTTGGATTCTTTGTTTCTGTTTATGCTTCTACTTCAGTCAATTTTTGGTCCATTCATTTGATTGTTTTGCATACTTCCTGATCACCCGCACTAGGTGATGCCTAACCAATTATTATTATGTATTTATATAGAGGTGGCATCTTTCACAATGCATTACACAGACAAGTCAGCACTAGGACATGCTCTATAAGCAGTATCAGTGTTAGGGAGTCTTGCCCAAGGTCTCCCCACTGAATATGTGTAGACTCATTGAACAGGAAGAGCCGAGATTCGAACCCTGGTCTCCTGTGTCAGAAACGGAGCCCTTAACTATTTCACTTTCCAGCCAGCTTTAGAGTCTGTTGTAATGCCACTAACTGTCCATCAGCGGAACTCGCAATCGAATCCCTTCTATAGTGCTAGCCTGATGCCTCTATCATAATCAAAAGCTGTCTCGGCCTTTGAGTCTAATGTGTACAGCTACCTCACCATATCAGTTAGCGATACACCATGGTGGAGCGCTAAACTACGAATGAGCTATTTTTTTCTCACACCTTTAGAATAGGGCTCATTTACCTCCTGTCATCCTTCCTCCCTTCTCCATAGAAGAGTCTAACCAGTGGTCACTCCCTCCCTGAACACTTACGATTGCTCAGCAGTGGTTAAGGATGACACACTTCCTGTTTGTGTATGTGCCTTAAAGCCAACTTGGAGGAGGGGCAGTTAACTTCTCAGTATATCTTTTGTGACTGGAAACCAGAGGGGCTCTGGCATCCAGGAGGCAGAACATGTGGCTGTAATTCAGTTAGTGTCCTGGGTGAGATGCAAGGGAAGAGTTTTTAATTGACTTTGCCACAGAGAGATTACAATAATTATCTGAGCTTTGAGGTCTGGGATGATAGCCCGGCGACATCAGTAGTGGCTCATAGTTATTCATTGAAAAATATTGGTAAGAAAAAAACAGCTTCAGACATTGTCAGCTTGCAGCTGGTGCAGAAGTTAAACTTACAGAGCGATACCGCGGTCACCACACACTTATGCTTACCGTAATTTCTGTCCAGATTGCTGCTTGCTGTTAAATAGAAGGCAAACTCCCCTCACATATAGATCACAAAGTCACAGCTGCGCATCCAGGCAAAAGTCCTAGTACATACTCCTATTATTCCATATACCTGGGAGAGGGAAAAAACGAACATAGCAAACAATCTCCAAAACAGTACACCCTTTCATGTAAACACACACACTGTGTGGAGTTACTGCCACCGATATAGGGGAGGGGACACTCACTCCCTTCTTAGTTCCCTGCTCACCGTCAGGCTTCTTGTTTGTAAGCGCATCACAAAACATCTAGCATCTAAAAACATTAAAAAGGAAGAGCGCTTCCCATAGTGTAAAACTACTTTTTTAATATGGCCAACTCAGCCCCAATATAAAAATGCGTACCAAATATATTAGATGATTAAGCATATCTCACAAGTCCATCGGCCGGCGTTTCAGGTCTCTGCCCGTCGCCGCTCCCAAGCCGCTCGTGGTAGTTCCTGGAGGTGGTAGCATGTACGTCAAATAGCTCCGCCCTACGCGTTTCGTCACTGGGGGCGTGACTCATCAGGGACTTTGACGTACACGCTCAGTTGCAGGCATTTTGTCTAGGGTTTTTTCCCCTTATGGACCAGAGCAATTTTCACCTTTCAGCGCTCCTCCCATTCATTTGCCTATAACTTCTATAACTACTTATCACAATGAAATGATCTATATCATGTTTTTCAGTCACTTATAAGGCTTTCTTTTGGTGGTAAATTTTGCTAAGAATTATTTAATTCTAAATGCATTTCAATGGGAATAATAATAAACCGTTCTGCTGTGGCTAAAACCCACACATTTTATTTGCCCATTTGTCCTGGTTATTGCAACGTTTTAAATATTTCACTAGTACAATGTATGGCGCCAATATTTTATTTGGAAATAAGTGTATTTTTTCTATTTTGTGTCCATCACTAATTTAATTTTTGTTTTTCATTAAAAATTGTATTTGGGTAATTTTTGGTGTGGGAAATAAACTGGTAATTTTAAATGTAATCATGTGTGTTTTATTGTATTACAAATGTATGTAGATGTATTTTTACTAAATGGCCATGGATTTTTTTTTTTTGTCAGAAAGACTACGGCCCCTGATGAGAAGCCGTCAGTTTTTCTGCTGGGGACTTAGATCAATCAACGGGAACCATGTTCCCATTCATTGATCTCCGGGCTACCGGGGGGCGGCACGCTGGCGCGTAGCAGCTGCCTGGACATGGGGATCACATCCAGGCAGCATAAAATGTTAAATTGGGTAACTATGGAAGAATGTGGGAGGCAAGGGGTTCATTTTAATGGTATGGGTATTAAAAAACTGTATATAGATGTAATTTTACTATTTGGTCACAAGATTTTGCTCATTAGCTTCCTGCGCGTACTGTTTGTGTGTGAACAGGAAGTAATGCTAACACGGGGACTTGGATCAATGAATAGAAACTGCATTCCCATTCACTGATCTCCGGGCTAACGGGCCACAATGAGAACACGCGCGGGAGTGTACGCAGTGTCGGTTGCAGCGAGGTACATATATCTACGCCCCTGGAGCTAAGATGAAGTCTGCAGGGTCGTAGATATACTGTACCATTTTCAACAACTGGTTAATATGTTTTGCACTGTACAAACACATGTTCATCTCATCATGTCGCCTCAGGTACACTTTAAGGCCTAGTGAGCATACATGGACACTAATCATGTTCTTGTGTGTAACCCCATTCATGGCAAGATGCATTTTTTGTGGCATTACATTTGATGGTGTCCAAGTAAATGAAGCATTCACCATTTTACTGGGTGAAAAAAAAACACATCCAAACCAGTATTAACATTAGAAAATGTGAGGAAATGCTTGAAAACATCAGGTTTCCCATCATCTACCACAGGTTACAAATAAGCTTTTAAATATGCCTAGATAAGCATATAGCAACTCAGTACGTGTTTTATCAAGCATTTTTAAATACTGCCATGTAAAGGCAACGTTACCCCTGAGACGTGCAGCCCTTTCTTATAGCAAGTTTGCACAATTTTCTTAATGAGGTTTTAAAACCGTAATGGGTTTGATGTTTGTTTTCAAATTGTGTGTTCCTTGCTATAAATGTGATTATTTTGTTCTGTTCTCCGTTTCTTTTCTGTAGACGCACAAAGATGAATCTGTCTGAGATGTGCGACAATGCTAAAAAAGGCAGAGAATACGCGCTGCTGGGAAATTATGACTCATCGCTGGTTTATTACCAGGGAGTAATTCAACAAATTCAAAAACACTTCCAGAGTATTAGGGATCCAGTGGTGAAGGTCAAGTGGCAGCAAGTAAGTGCTCTCATCATGACGTGCTGAGCTGTTGTTTCCCAATGTGATCTCGCCATCACGTATCTCATCAACAGGGCTCCTATAATGGGAGATAATAAATCTCTTCCCTAAAACAACCATCACAGTGTGAGCTTCCATTCTCTGCTGACGACAGCCTCTGTAAGGTTTCTTTGTTTCCTTGGTACATATACAGTGTATATATATATATATATATATATATATATATATATATATATATATATATATATATATATATATATATATATATATATATATATATATATATATATATAATTTTTTTCCACAGAAAACTGAGAATTACTGCTAAACTCAATCTCAGCCTTCGGTTGTTAATGCAGACCTCCAGTGTAAATCGCACATTTCGCAGGCCTTCTGCTAATAGGACTCTGCCACGCTACAGACTCTCTTGAGTTTATCCAATAATTGCCTGATGATGCGGGATTGTGCCCGCGAAACGCATTGCAAAGTGGAGTTTTATAATAATTGTTGTTTTTGATATAAAATAACGAATTCCTGTCTGTAATTTCCTTGAGTGAGGTAAGTCCACAAGTTCCTCCTTTTAAACATTTTTAGACGTTTTCATCCTACATTGGTGCCTCTGTTCAAAACTCTCAAACATTCTTCTAATAGGAAGGTATAATTGCCTGCTGCTGTGCCTCTTCCCTCTCCCCAAATCCCTCCCTAAGCCCCATATTTGGCAGCTTCCAGCCCTGCCCGCTTGCTGAAAAATGCCACAATGTTTCTCGATTAGAGAAAACACCAAGGCGCTTCTTTTAAGCAGAGGGCGGGGCTGAGTGCTGGAAGCCAGCTGATACGGAGCTCGGGCAGGGACTCGGGCAGGGATTTGGGGGGTAGAGTCACAACAGCGGGTCATTTATAACTTGCTATTAAAAGAGTGCCCATGGAACGTGTGACTTACACTGGAGATCTGCTTTAACCTTTTTCCTGCCATTTTTTTACGTGCACTGCGGCGCCACATTCTTTTGTGCTTCCCCAGCCTGCTAGTGTGCGTCCTGCAGCCTAATGCAGAGTGGTGAAAGGGGACACTTTATACGGTAAATGCCTGATCTAGACGCAGGATCGGCGCTACTTTTACCCCGGTATAGCCGGCTGCAGCAGCCCTGCCCCAATTGCACACAAGATAACTCGTTCATGGCTGCTAAGAGGTTAAGGTGTACCAGAGCCAAGCTGTAATAAAAGTTTTTATACATACCTGGGGCTTCCTCCAGCCCCATGGGCAGGGATTGCTCCCACATGGGGCTGGTGGAAGCTCCAGTTATGTATACAACTTTTATTACAGCTCGGCTCTGGTTTCCTTTAAGGCACCCTTAGATGTGGTAGGCTGAATGGCTGCCAAATAACCACTTCCATCAGAAATCTCAATCCACCAGGACGGATTTTTTTATTTCCTGGCAAGGATCAGGTGAGTGTTATGTGTCCATGGCAACTCACTGGCAGTGAATGCACTGTTTGTTGCAGAGGTACACCGCCGGCCAGAGATGCAGGCCAGCCATAAGTGCTTTCTGGCCTGTAATATGTCAACTGGATCCTTTTCCTGGCTTGATTGTTATTGGCATACCCCATTTATCAATTATTGTAAGCATTAGGCCTCGTTTCCATTATACAATGCAGGTGGCCATGCGTTTATACATCAATATGTGACAACTGTTGTTCTCTGTTGCGGTGCTGATCCCATTCAGTGACAGTGAATGGAACTGCATTGCGTTGTAGACAAAAACACATGCAGTAATGCGTTGCAATAACACATTAGCGAGAACATTAGACAGTGCAATCTTCTATGTACTGCATATTATAAGCGTTGCTGAGATGGGTGGGGGGGACGAGTTCTAGTTTACTGAACTGTGGCTTCTTTCAGCCCCCCATACAGGTCCTTAGGTTTTCTCCCTATGCGCTGTGCTCCTCTGTAAGATTGACTGCTGCGGACTACTGCGCTTGCACAGCCGGGCCTTGAACCTCGTCAATTGCACTCCTGTTGCTGGGAAATTTTTGACATTTTTCAGAATGCTTCCAGCTATAGAGGAGAAGGCGCGGATGGGGCCGCACATGAACAGTAGCCCGGGACTAGTGCAGTCAGCGAGCTTTCGGAGGGGCACAGTGGATCAGACTGTGGGGAAACCGAGAGACTTCTAAGGTTATGGGGGCTGGAATCCATAAAATGTTTCTATAATTTCCAAGCTGGTGTAGTGCATTTTATCAACCAACATAATCCTATTTAAACGTTCCTTCATCAGCTGTATAGATAAAGTCTTATGCTGGGAATACACGGCTCGATTCTGAGCCATTTAGATGGCTCGATTAGATCATTTCCGACACGTCCAATCTCCCGCCCCATCGTTTCGCCACTCAATTCCGCATTGAGGACAATGCAAAATTATAAGAAAAACAAGCAGAAGATAAGAGAATTGCCTGCAAAATCGAGCGGGTAATCAATCAAGCGGGAGAATCGAGCAGCAAAATCGAGTCGTGTATGCCCAGCATTAGACTTCCATAGTCAGACAATGGCCCAAATGGCTGCAAAAAGTATAAATCTAGACAGCACAATTTTTCTTAAATATTTTCAGTATCTCAGAGGTAGGGGACAACAATAGCACCTGGTGTGTGTGTGTGTGTGTGTGTGTGTGTGTGTGTGTGTGTGTGTGTGTGTGTGTGTGTGTGTGTGTGTATATAAATATAATTTTTTTTTTTACAACATTCCTAAGTTTTGCCTATTATACTCTCTTACCTCACCCTGATTTACATCAGTGGTGTTGGCATCTTTACTGCTGGCAAGGTGCGTCCCTGTAGGATGTTTTTTAATTTCCCATATGTGTGGTGAGCAGGATTGTCAGTTGATCTCCCAGAAAGCTCTGAGGCAGAAGGTTACATGAAATCACAGCCTAGGCTAAACATCTTTGGGAGGGTGGAGTTACATATCAATATACAGTCTTGTATAATAGCAAAGAGTAATTTTGATGCTGAAACCAAGATAATTTAATGTAAAAAAATTTGTTTCCTTAATAATTTTTTTTACTGTCCTGCTATAAGTCACTAGAGGTGCTCTTTAAGAATGTATGTAGTGGCACAATGGGGGGGGGGGGGGGGGGGGGCACTGCTGATAATATGAAGTATGAAAAAGCTTCTACCTCATGGGTTCATTATCTTACAAATGCTGGACTCTCCTATGTGTTGAGATTTATGTGAACTATGCTCTTAAAGTGAAACTGAACCGAGTAAAAGGATTTAAAATAAACACATGATGTACCTGCAAATGAATATTCCTTACCTCGCTACCTGTTCCTCTCAAAAGTTCACCATTTTCTTCCTATGATTCCTTCCAGTTCTGACGAGATTTTGTTAGAACTATATCAGTTCCTGTCAGTTGTAACTGAATCAACAACTGTTAAGCAAGGTAATGTCCATGTTTCCCTATGGCTCACATGGGCGATATTACAGTTTAACAGTGTGCTGTTATGGGGTAATGGCTATTTTCAAAATGGAGGAGGGAGAATTCCATTGGTCACAGTGGACAAACAGGATGCAGGAGAGGAGAAAGAGATTGATGAGTACACTACATGGGAGGTAAGTATGACGTGCGTATGCTTATTTTCACTTTTAATTTTCAGTTCAGGTTTGCTTTAAACTTATTTTGTAGAAATCATTTATTTTTATATTTTTAATAAGAAACAGGTTCTTTTATTTTTTGTTTTAGGTTTGCAGTGTATTTTCTTGCTATTTGCCATCTGTATATTCGCTCTTGTGAAGAAAAACCATTTGATTTTGTGTATAATGAAATTTTGTCTTCAATAAAGCCTTTTGAAACTAAAATAAATGGGATGTTTTTGCAATAGTTGTCCCAGTGAACGTATAACATAATTATAATTGTAGCATAAAGCTATTAAATCAGCCACAAACTGCATTACTGATTTTATTTTTCCCCCATAGAAGACAACTGGGACAAAAAAAAAAACAAAAACAAAAAACGCTGGTTGCTTGCTCTACATTCTATTGCATTTGAATGGTGGACTGTACAAATACAGTCTTGAGAATAATAAATACACCCCAAGGATTGAAACATCAGAATATAAGAAAAAAAAAATCAGTTTTAAAATGATTGAAATCTAAAGTCATGGTGTTTTCAAAGTTTACCTGTAACTTTAAAAATGAAAACAATCAGATGCTTACCTTGGGAGGGGGAATCCACTGGATCCTAATGAGGCTTCCGCCATCCTCCTCAGGCAGCTTGTTCCAGCCTTGGGACCCCAAGATGTACATAAACAATGACAGCAGCAGTGGCAGGCACACTAGCGACTTTCCGCTTGTGCTCCAGCAGAAATAGCCGAGCCTGATCAGGTCCGCTGTACTGCGTAGGCACAGACAGCTCATGCTGTCCATTAAAGCTGACAAGCGGACTTTCGGGAGAGCCAACGATGGACCCCCTGCGCTGAGGAGGACAGGGGAAGATCCTTTAGGAACCAGACGTATGTACCCCCCAGGGACACTTTTTTTTTTTTTTTTTTTCTCCTCACAGGTTTACTTAATTATTAAAATGGAAGCCAAATGCAAAAGCACTGTGTTTAATAACTAAGCACATTCTATGGTTCAGTAGTTTGTAGAACCATCTCTAGCAGGAGGAGTTTTGGCCCATTCTGAATTACAACATTGCTTCGGTTCAAGGATCTTTGTGGGCACTGCTACATGCGCCGCTCTCTTAAAGAGAACCCGAGGTGGTTTCTAATAATCCTAATAGCACACAGAGGCTGGGTCTGCATATAATGCCCAGCCTCTGTTGCTATACTGCTCCCCACTAGGCCCCCCCGCGCTCTGCTGTGCCCCCATAAATCACATAGCAGTGCTAGCGACACGCAGCGTGTCGCATCCGGCTGTTTACCTTTGCCAGTGTCACTCTCGCTTCTCCCCCTTCTCCTCTATTTCGCCACTCCCCACCTGCGTCCCTTCCCTCCAATCAGCGGAGAGGGAAGGGACGCGGGCGGGGAGTGGCGCTATGGAGGAGGTGGTGGAGCTGCGAGAGCGACACTGGCAAAGGTAAACAGCCGGCTGCGACACACTGCGTGTCGCTAGCACTGCTATGTGATTTATGGGGGCACAGCAGAGCGCGGGGGGGCCTAAGGGGGAGCAGCATAGCAACAGAGGCTGGGCAATATATGCAGACCCAGCCTCTGTGTGCTATTAGGATTATTAGAAACCACCTCGGGTTCTCTTTAAGGACATGCCACAGCATTTCCATTGGGTGGAAGTCTGGATTTTTTGTTTGTTTATTGCAAACTATATTTTTTGGGGGGGTGACTAGACTACCAGGGAATATTATTGGGGAGGGGAACCACTAGACTACCAGGGAATATTATTAAGGAGGGGAACCACTAGACTACCAGGGAATATTATTGGGGAGGGGAACCACTAGACTACCAGGGAATATTATTGGGGAGGGGAACCACTAGACTACCAGGGAACATTATTGGGGAGGGGAACCACTAGACTACCAGGGAATATTATTGGGGAGGGGAACCACTAGACTACCAGGGAACATTATTGGGGAGGGGAACCACTAGACTACCAGGGAATATTATTGGGGAGGGGAGCCACTAGACTACCAGGGAATATTAAGGGAGGAACCACTACACTACCAGGGAATATTAAGGGGGCACTAGATAATCAGGGAACGTCTAACGAGGGAGCAGGAGCAGCGGAACTGTATTGTCAGATAATGCTTCTTATTTGTAAGAAATAAATGCTAAAATTGCATGCCAAGACCTATACAAATTACATACAGGCCGCATTCTCATAGGAGGAAGCATTATCTGAATCAGTGGAGGAGGCATGGAGAGACGAGAAGGGAGGAATTTTGGACTTTGGTCAGTTGACTTCAGCCAGTTTGGAAAACTGGCCAGCCAATGTAAGAATTTCCAAACATTATGGAGTTTGACATCAAATCAAACAGTTCAGGAAAATGGCCAGCCACTTACCACTTTGCCTGATTTCTGGTTTTGGATATAATATATATATGCATGCACATGTATTTTATATTTTAACATTTTTCAGGATAGTGGTCCTTTTAAGCAAAAGTCTCGATCTCTACAAAAGTTAATTCTGACAGGTTCACTTTAATCTGTGTAATATGGCTCTTTTCTAGTGTAGCAGCCTTCTTCAGAGCCCTTGTCAGCTGTCCTATTCAGGCAGCATACACTTGTAGAACACTTCTAGGTATGTGACATCTTGTTTTCCTATTACAGGTGTGCCAGGAGTTAGTGGAAGAATACGAACAAGTGAAAACTATTGTTAGTACTTTAGAATCGTTCAAAATTGAAAAGCCTGCAGACTTCCCTGTCGCTTTCCAGGATGAGCCAGTGAAGGACCCAGCAGTCTGGCCTCCGCCAGTGCCAGCGGAGCACAGGTGTGTGTGTATATAATGGTGTGCGCGTCTTTCTGTTCTGACAATTACAGCTGTTATGACATCTGTTTGGCTGCCCTTAACCTTTCCACGCCAGTGAATGTTATCTGCAAGCTCAGAGCCGCCTTTCGCAATTGTGTTTTGACAGATACAGCTCATTATAAAAGATGTTTAGTGGCTGAAGAGTGCTTAGAGTTCCCCAAAGCTGTAAATAATTTGAAACTCAATTTTTTGTTCATTTGTCTCTGTAGAACAATTAAGATGAACCTTTGTTCGCTTTGTGCTAGTTTGCGTGGCATGCAGGCCGGAAGATGCACCTGCGTATTCATGTTTATATAGCAGAGCAAAAATAGCACAAAACAAGCCTTAACCATTTCCTGATTTAAACCTATTAGTAGCCCCCTCCCCAATATAGGTAGCAAGATGTGCCCCCAGTATTAGTTAGGTTCCCCCCAGTATCAGTAACTAGGTGTTCCCCCTGTATTAGGTGCCCCCAGTATTAAGTAGCCCCCTCCCCAGTATAGGTAGCCAGGTGTGTCCCCAATATCAACTATCCTCCTCCCCAGTGCCCCCAGTATTTACCTGTACAGCGCAGGCGCAGTAGCGTGTTTTTGATGGTCTCCGGTGGAAATAGCCGAGTCCGATCAGGTTCGTTCTACTGCGTATGCAACTTGCGTCTGTGCAGTACAGCGGACCCCATCAGTCTTGGCTATTTCCACTTGAGCCCAATCGGAGAGTTGCTAGTACGCCTGTACTGGATTACGGTAGGTAAATGTCTACTTCCCTGGTGTTCGGGGGCTTCAACAGAGGGATGGGGGAGGGAGCCTCATTAGTATCCAGAGGCTTCACACTTCCGTGGCAAGTATCCCCCAGAGGCGTTGTCTTTAATTACAGGTTTTCTTTAACCTCCTTAGCTTCAACCCCAAGTCGGGCTCTGCCGCAGATCATAGACAATAGCATCTGGAAATCATCATACCGCTAGAAAGGTTAATAAACAATTTGGCCCCGCGACTTAGACTAGGTTTTAGATTTTGACCCCTTACGCGATTGAGTTGACACCCCTGCCCTAAGGAGACAAAATCAAAAACGCAGTCTAAGTTGATGGCCAAATTGCTTATTAAGATTTGACGGTTATTGAACAGTCTCAAACTTAGTGGTGTAACTATAGTGACCTTGATGGGGACTTGCGTCTTCTCCCCCTTCTGCAGAGTAGCAGCGCAGCAGTGAAATATTTAGCTGCTCCAGCACTATGTCTGGTCGCCTCAGTTCTTCCTGACAAGACCGTCACATGCTTTATATTGCCATCCTTTGCCTCCCAATGCTGTCACATGCAACAAAGAGCGTGGGGCTGCCAAAAGTAACAGCAAACCCGATGCAGCGCTGGAACAGGTAAATATAAAGGTTGCCACTAACGATCCAATGTTTTTGATCCAATCTTACCATTTCTATGTAATATAAGGGGCTGCCTTATTAACCATTCAAGATATTCAATTCACCCCTATACTACATACATTTGGTAAAATTAGAGGGAAAAAGATCGGATCATTAATGACCACCTTTACACCGCTCCACTGTGCTGCTCTGCAATGTAGAGAGAGGGTGGCAAGGAAGGAAACGTGTGCCTCTGCTTTACCAGGAACACGAGGAAGGGGGGTGGGGGGGGGGGGTGGCTAGCAGGAGGGGCTCCCATTGAAATTTTGTTGGGGGGGTCCAGTGGCTTGTTACTGCACTCCTATTCAAACAGTGTTCCATTCAAAGCTCTTTGAACATTTTGAAGCATTTAGCCTGCAGGCCTTGGGATTTCCATCTGTGCTAGATGCACCATTTTAACCTCCCCAATGTTCTGACTTGTGCTGTATAGTCTTAATGCACCAATCCCTCTTTAACAACGCAAATTATTTTGTAATCTTAGTCCTTTCAATTGCATTGGATCCAAAATGGCATTTTTATTGTATTCTAAAAGATTCGAAGAATCGTCATTCATCTACCTTATGTTTCCTGTCTGTCTGTGTGCGAGAGATAACAGCGCGGGAGATTTGGGCGCAGGATACAGCCGGTATATGGCTGATCCTGCTGCCGCACAAGTCTCGGCCGTATTAAATACTATTTCCCCTCCAGGCTGCCATGGATGGTGGGGAATGAAATAATTCGGCTTCCAGCAATTGCTGGAAGCCGAATTATTATGTTTTAACAGTAACTTCAGCTCCGTCTTCTGATGGCGCCGAAGTTACTCCCTGTGCCTGCTATAGCTGTAATTCCTATTACGGCCTATGGTGGCGCCGGCTGTGCCCAAATCTCCTGCTTGGCCTGTCCACGTCCTGGAATCATCCTTCAGAAAAGCATTCAATGTTGGCTTTGAACTTGTAGTGGTTACCTCCAGGCAGGCAAAGTCTGCTTGTGCACTACTTGCTATGGACATCGTCTTCCTTCTTGGCTACATTTAAAGGCTCCTTTTGGCATTGATGCCTTCTCTAGTCTCTTGGATTGTTAGATCTGCTGTGTGATGCACATTTATCAATTGCTGCTCATTTATCTTGTTTCAAGTTAGAGATGTTTGATAAGTGATTGATTCCATCCAGTGCATTGTGCTTCCTCACAGAGCTGCAATCTGCTCGGTTTAATTGGAAAACAAAAGTTTGCCTTCTTAAAACATAAAGTATTTGCGATAATTCAGGTTGGAGTGAGCCCCTTACATACACCGAGGAGTTCTGGTTCACCATGAGCTTGCTAGGCAGTCTGTAACTCTGGGTGTTTCAAGTCCTAACCCATAGAGCAACATTAATACATGCTATACACTAAGGATGAATCAGTCCGAAACAGTCTGTGTGCATGTTGGATTATTGTGGCTCTGTAATATTAACAGGCTGACACATCATTGCATTCCAGCGGATCTGGAGGTGTGGCTATCTTACAGGGACAACAATGGATAATTTGCGTATTTCAGCAGTGATGTACTGGCAGACATCACGGAGCTCACTCCAACCTGAATTATCGCAAATACTTTCTGTTTTATGAAAGGAAACCTTTGTTTTCCATAGCATTTTAGAAAGGGGGCTTTTTGGTCCACTGTAGTCCCTTACACACTCCAATGAGTTCTGGTTCACCATAAGCTTGCTGGATACTCTGGAACTCCAGGCTTAAGGCTGCATTTCCATTTGTGCGGTGGGAATCGTCGCGGGAAAAATTCGCATGCGGATACGAATTTCGCATGCGGGTCTATGCGAATTTTCATGCAAATTTTCATGCGAATTCGCATGGATGACGATGTATGCGAATGTAACCATGGCAGTGCTGGTGTGATTTTTTTTTTTTCCATTGTTTCTATGCAAATTTGCATGAAAATTCGCATACCCAAACCGCATGCGAATTTCCTATTAAATACATTGTATGCGATTCGCATAGCGGTATGCGAATTCTGATGGCTCTGCCATGCGAATTTTTTCTGCACAGAAAAACGCAAAGGAATCCTGACAAGTGGAAACAGTCCCATTCACTTGTATAGCTATGCGAATTCGCATGCGAAAAACGCATGCGAATTCGCGATAGTGGGAATGGGCCCTAATTGAAGTTTTTTTATTATGAGACAGACAGGTCTCATATTAGATATTGCTGTGAAGACTTAATTTGTCTGGTACTGACACATAACCCATGGTGGGGTGTAAGGGCACTTTTACACTAGATGTGAATCCGATTGCCGATTTTGATACAAATAAATTTTTTGTTTTGTTTACATGCGATTCTGATTTTTGATGCGATTACAAAAAAGGTCCTACTGTATACCATGAGCTGTCTGGGTGTTCTGCATAGCTAGACTTTTTACCCTTAGCGTAAACCAGAGTCGCTGCAAAAGACTTTTTTTTTTTTTTTTTTTTTTTTTTTTTTTTTTTTACTTACCCGGGGCTTACTCCAGTTCCATCAGCACAGATGTGACCCTCGCCATCCTCCCCCGTACCTCCGTTTAGCCGCAATCAGCGCCGTTAACTGGCTAAGTAGTGGCAGTTGGGGTTTTCTGTGCGTGCGCAAAGGTCCACGCATGCGCGTGGGGCTGATTGCGGCTTAACAGAGGCACACGGAAGGATGGCGAGGGACTCAGCGCTGCTTATGGGGCTGGAAGAGGCCCCGGGTAAGTATCAAATCTCTCTTTTTAACGTCTATGGTTTCCTTTGACATAAAAATCATTCTCTTTAGGATTATTTTTATAGATACAGTTGCTTGTGTCATCACGCTTTTTTTTTCACTTCAAGTTTACCTGGCAGTTGGTGTTTTTGAGTGTCTAAATCACTGTGAGTAACATTTTGATTTCCCCAGGGCTCCACCACAAGTCAGACGACCAAACAGAGAAGTAAAGCCTCTAAGGAAGGAGTCCCCTGCAGTACAACCTCATGGGCCAGTCGGCAGAGCACATCCCATTTCAAAGAATGATAGAGCCCCAAGTCGTGAAAAGGATGCCCGAGGCAGAGCAAAAGATGACAAGGTAAGGACCGTTAAAAACAGAGAAACAGAGAGCCCAGTATAGTGTAGTATGTATTGGAACCAGGAGGAAATGACAAGTAAGTATTATACTCACAAACATGGGTTACCGCATAGGCAACCACTGTGTAGGCAGGTGGTGAGATTAGACCTGTCCCCACTCAGGAATAAGATGTCGCTCTCTGAAGACTGGAAAAAAGGGTGTGTCACCCTTCCACCAGGGTGGAAAACTTAGATCATAGGATGTACAGAGGCGCCAAAAGGATAAAAAGTATGCAAAAAAGTTAAAATATTCGGGTGGCGGGGGTGGACCGGTCACTCCAAAAGGACACGAAATTGTCGCTTGAGAGAGAGACAATTTTAATCATACTCCACGAACAAATCACAATGCGTTTCACGGGCACAATCCCGCTTCATCAGGCATTAAACATACGGAGTATCACACGGCTATAGGTTCAATACACGCTGGGCACCTCTGTGCCCAGAGGTGCCAAGCGTGTATTGGACCTATAGCCGTGTGTTAGAAAGTAGATTAATGAATGGGAACACAGTTTCCATTCATTGATTTAAGTCCCTGTGTGAATGACTGCGGCCATCAATGAAATGGCGCTGTCATTCACAAAAAAACGATACACGTCCACTCATAACTTCCTGTTTGCGTAGTAATACTACACGAAGGAAAGTTTTGTGGGAGGACATCTTGTTGCCAAATACCTTATATACTTGCGTATAAGCCTAATTTTTCAGCACAAAAATGTGCTGAAAAGTTCCCCCCTCGGCTTATATGCGAGTCAGAATGGATGGTGAAGCAGGTTTTGTTACTGGCAGAGGAGCGTAAGGATTGTGCAATAGTGATCCCGCTATTTTCAGCAGGTTCCCTGCTGTGTCCGTGCCCTCTATCCCCTGCAACATGGTGTGCAGAGTGCACTGCTCAAGACTACATGTCTCTCCTGGCTCGTGGAGTGGAGCGTGCAAGTAACGTGTCTACGGTGCAGTGATCAGGGATTCATTCCTTGTGGCAATCGCTGTGTCTCATATCTATGATGCCATCTTGTGGCATCTTGAGAGACAGCTGTCATCCTCGGGGCACATCTGGCTATGGAGAGGGGGACTGACTTGTACTGGGGGCACATCTGGCTCTTGTGGAGGGGACTATACATGAGTCAGTCACTTGTTCCTGGTTTCTGAGGGGAAAGTGGGTACCACCTCGGCTTATACGCGAGTTTGGCTTATATGCGAGTATATATGGTAGTAAAATTACATCTACAAACTTTTTTTTCATTAAGACATTTTTTTTACTTTTAAAATTACCCCTTACCTTCCACATTCCCCAATAGTTACCCCCAAAAAATGTTTGTTAAAAAAAAAAAAAAATACATATATAGTTACCTTAGGGACTGAACCTTTTTTTTAACATGTATGTCAAGAGGGTGTATTACTGTTACTTTTTAAATTATGGGCTTGTAATTAATGATGGACGCAAAACTGAAAAAATGCACCTCTATTTCCAAATAAATTGACGACATACATTGTACTCTGCAAATATTTTAAACGTTGCAATAACCGGGACAAATGGGCAAATCGGTGAGCTCGCGCCGTCATTTACAAAAAAACAATACTTACACGTCCACGCATA
This sequence comes from Hyperolius riggenbachi, assembly GCF_040937935.1. NCBI lineage: Eukaryota > Metazoa > Chordata > Amphibia > Anura > Hyperoliidae > Hyperolius > Hyperolius riggenbachi. Next base: position 88,258,857 of record NC_090647.1, on the reverse strand, counting down.
GCTTCCTGTTTGTGTAGTAAAAATACGCATTGGAAAGTTATGTGCGAGAACATCTTGTTGCCAAATAGTAAAATTACATCCCAAAACTTTTTTTTTTTCCCCCATTAAAAGACATTTTTACCCCTTACCTCCCACACTACCCAATAGTTACCCCCAGAAAAATGTTTGTAAAAAAATAATACAAATATACAATTAAAAAAATGCATAAATAGTTACATTCGGGACTGAACTTTAACATGAGGCTATATTAACTGTTACTTTTTGAAATTCTGGGCTTGTAAAATATATTAAACATCGCAATAACCGGCACAAATGGGCAAATAATGTGTGGGTTTTAATTACGGTAACCTGTATTGTTTTAAAACTATAATGTCCGAAAACTGAGAAATATTTTTTTTCTTATTAAAATGCAGTTAGAATAAAAAAATTCTTAGCAAAAAGTTCCCCCCAAAGAAAGCCTAATTGTTGGCGGAAAAAACAAGATGTAGATTGTTTTGTTGTGATAAGTAATAATAAAGTTATAGGCGAATGAATGGAAGACGCGATGACAGGTGGAAATTGCTCTGGTTTTTTTTTTAAGGGGAAATACCCTTGGAGGTGAAGTGGTTAAAGTAGAATGAAAGTTTGACTATTATTCTACTTTAATCCAGAATGCATTGTGTTTTATTGTTCATCTGCTATGAATCATAATTCTCTTTCCATGGTTGTGCTCCATGGAGACAATATAGCCATCTACAAGACCGAGTCAAAGTAACAATAGGCTCTGCCTAGCATTCCGTCTCATAGGCTTCCTTTAGAAAGCGTGACTGCGTGTTCACAGCAATAAGCGAGCCAGTTATTTACTACCGCTCCTGTTCTATGTATAGCACAGACTGGAAATAAACTGATGAGGCTGCGCAAGCATAAAGAAGAGAGAAGCACACAGCATGTTCATCAATGTTACTCTATGACTCCCACTTGTCTGGCAGCATCTGCTGTACACTTCTTGTATCTGGCAGCCTGTGGTGATGTTCCTGCAGTATCCCCCATTGATAACATCAGAGCAGTCACGGAGAAAGCACGAAGAAACGGAATATTATATGATCAAGGGAGTGTTTCCAGAAGAAACTGCTTTTATTATACATTTCTCTGAGGGAATCCTTTATTTGTGAGATAATGACTTCGCTGTGTATCCATAGTATCCATTTCCAGATAAGTCTCCAGCTTGGTTTATTAGTAGCCATTGTCCATGTCATATGAAGGTAGAGGTCCCTGTTGGTGAAGGATATACATATAAGGCCATACATTCACCGTTTATTTTTTCTCTTTTTTGGGATGTTTGACCGTCCCATTTGATCAGTTTATCAAATCGTGTGAAAATTGGTGCCGTAACATGTCTGCCTCATTAATGGTTTAATAGATTTGGAGCCATCCATCGGACATGCTGAAAAATCTTTGTCGAAAATGCCTGATTGGGTGCACATTAACGATGTTCAAAACCTTGATACCCAACGTATGTGTTGGACCTGGGCTGCTGTCCAACCGTATGTAAAATGTCTTCCCCGATGCCCGTGATCTGTAAATTTTCACCTGTCCCAGTACTACGTGGCACTAGGTGCGTTTGTGTGACATCACATATGCACCACATGGTACATGAAGATGGCAGCGCTATATAAATGCTACATTATAATAATAATAATATTCTAACTCGGGCAAGTAGTGACACACCACTCCAGCTGATGTGTATATTTCCCTGGCATTCCCATTAATGTGAATTGTTCCTCCCTGTGTAATGAACTGATCCTTGCAGTGAACGTTTAGAAATTCTAAGTTCGGAAAAGGCTGTGTGTGAAATTTTTTCCTTCATAAACAAAGAGATGAGAATTTTGAGCAGTTGTTTCCACCAGTTCCTATATTGTTGCCATGGCATTCGGCAAGTTTATTAAAAAATGAAAACCGGTTGCAGACTTCAGTGTGTGAGAAAATGGGAACCCTTTTAGTGTGTGAGAAAATGTGAACCCTTTCAGTGTTCTCCCCAGAATTTTTTTTCCAGCCGGGTGGCATGAAAAAGTAGTCGGGAGGGGCGAGATGACAGAATGCAGGCCTGGCACTTCTCTGCTTATAGCAGAGGAGGAAGTGAACCGATGACAGCTGGGTGCTCACCAAAACTAGCCGGGTGGAGCACCCGGCTAAAAGAGCCTGGGGAGAACACTGCCTTTCACCAGAAGGTTAGTGAGGAGGTGACCTGACATCGGGGGGGCGGAACCAGTGACAGCTAATGCACTGTTGCTGTGCTGCCCTTGCATGTGTGCCAGTGTAATTCCATTATTATTCGTTGCTGTGTGGTGCTGGAGGGCATCAAGGGGTCAGACTACATAGGGGGATGCCATGCCAGGCTAGATCTGAAAACAGCGCCCCAGTGACAGCCCAAAATGCACCCACTTAATATATGAGTTACATGGCACAACAGCGGATGATGGAGCCAGCAGCATTCAAAATATCCGACTTAGTTTGACACTGTGATCTGACCCTGTGCCAGATTTTATCCAGCAACAGCCCCATCTAGTGGCAGCCAGTATTCCTATGTGGACATTGGATGGGTAGGGATGAAAAGGGTTAATGGCATTTGGCAAAAAAATAATGTCTAGGTTATATAAAATTTTGTACTAAAAGGCTAAAACTACATTGAAATGCATACAAATCTAGTACTGACCACTACATCTATGATAGGTACTTGAAGAACGCACTGTATCAGCTTATAAGCATTGTGTTTCCCCATGCAGAGCAGGCAGTGCACCGTGCATGAAAGATGAGATGGCCATTGGCTAGCCTACGTCTGTAGAGGCCGTTATGGCTGCATGTGGAATATGAATAGGACTAAGTTTCTTTTATTACCTTCTGTTCTTCTCCTTGATGGTGTTCCTCAGTGGGTTTTTAGTCTGCTGCCCTATAGTCCTCACGCTGTTAATTTAACACAGCCATTTCAAAAGCAGATAACATGCTGAAGAAGCAAGTTCCACTTGAGTAGAGGCGTCATTATTTAGAACAGCTGTTATGTTAAATGATATGCAAATGTGCTTGTTTTTCAGGTTGCCAGGTTGCGTCTACCCCTTCTTTATCAGCTCGCGGGCTCAGAATGGAGGTGGAATAATGTTGCAAATACAATGAAATCTTAGAATAACTCTGTAATCCTCCCTGATATGTAACAACCGCGTGTAATGCTCTTGTAACGGCCAATCTTGAAGGACATCTCTACCCTTCAGTTACGTTCAGCACAGAGTAGTTTATAGGAAATCTCCTACATGGAAAACAGCAGTGATCATCCACAAAAAATCTCAGCAAGGACCTACGCCCACTAGCGCAGTTGTGTCCACTTCTGGCTGGGTGCACACTTGGCAGCGCGGGAAACGTTGCGTTTTGATGTATTTGCGTTTGTGTGTTTTTAGTGTTTGTTCTGTGCGTTTGCGTTTCTCCCCCACACATGCGTTTTTCTTGCATTTTGCCTGCGTTTTTGATATGCGTTTTATGCAAATCACTAGGAAGTCAATAGGAAGCAGAAATACATCATCAAACTTTTTTTTTTTTTTAAACGCATATAAAACGTACCCTCTGACTCTCATTATGTGCGTTTTTGATGCATTTTTGAAAAATATGCAACAAAACCAGAGTTTTTAAAAACTCACATTGCAAAAGTATATGCATTTTAACATGCGGCCCATTGACTTGTATTATGTGCGTTTTTGAGGGTTTTTTTCCGCAACGCTAGCGTTTCTGCTTAGTGTGTTCCCTGCCTAAGTCTGATTTTCAGCATCTGTAACATTGATGTGTTGCTGAAAACCAGAGACCACTGCGTTAGTGGGCTCAGGCCTTGAGGGCTTGTTCACGCAAAGGGCGTTTTTTTTGGGGGTGTTTTTAAGCGCCGGCGATTTTTAAAATAGCCCTAAAAGCGCTTGTGCAATGATTCCCTAAGAGACTGTTCACATCTGAGCGGTTCGATTCCATTCCTCTGACCAAGGCGCTGCCTGTACCATTTTTGGGGCGATGTGCCTCAATGAAAGGTATAGGGAAATCGCAGACGTTTGAAAAAGCGTTTGGTATAGTGATTTCCTCAGCACTTTCATGAATAAATACATTGTATTTATTATTTTCTGGGTGAAAGAGTTCACTGACGTCAGGAAGGGAAAAAAACTAATCGCTGTGCAAAAGGGCTTAGAAAAGCGCTTTACAAAACATTGCAACGTGCAAGTAAGCGCTGTGTGGCCCCCCCCCAAAAAAGTCGCGCTCAAAATTGCAAAACACTGGCGTCAGCGATTGCGATTTATGATGTGAACAAGGCCTGAGAGCTGGTTCACACCAAAACCGCTTTTATGCGCTTTTTGAAAATCATTTGGATAATGTGTTTGTATGGGCTATAGGGATGGTTGGAAATGCCGATTTCTGATTCCCCGGAAATTCTGACTTCTGCCAATGCTGATTACCGATTCTGCAGATTTCTGATTTCCAGTTTCCAAGGAGTTTTTTTTTTTTCTCTCAAAGTAATGGACCAATCAGAGAATGCAGAATTTTACCCCAGTAATCGGAATACCACAGAAATATTAGGCCAATCACAAGACTCAGACTCACAAGACTCAGGAATACTTGCTAGTATCCGAGTTTTCTGATTGCTCTAAAATGACCGCAGCAATCCAATTTTCGTGGAACAATTCTGCATTCACTGATTGGTGCAATGCTTCTGAGTTCTGTGATTGGGCTAAAATGACGGTAAATTTCCACAGAAATCTGATTTCTGTTTTCCGATTACCAATCGAAAACGCCGATTTCTGATCAGAAATGCAAGCATTTCAATGCAGCGGAATCCGAATGAGCAGGCCCGATTGACTAGGTCACACCAGAGCGATTTCCTTTTTTTTTTTTTTTTTTTTTTCCTGAGGCGATTGCACCTCAATGTAAAGTATAGAAAACTGTAAAACTTGCTGCACAGAGCAATTTTCAAAACGTTTTTGCCAAACGCTGTTCACTTTCAGGTCAAAGTATAGTTCCTGTTTTGCCACAAGAACAAAAACGCTAAAGGCAAACGCTCCAAAACTGCTCGGCATAAATGGAAAATTGCTAGGCACATGCCGAGAATCGCTGCAAAAAGCATTAAGCGTTTGTGATTATGATTTAGCGATTTTTGGTGTGATCTAGCCCTAAGTGAGCAGCAGCATGGTGGTGTTGTGGTTAGCGCTCTCGCCTTGCAGCACTGGGACCCCGTTTTAATTCCCAGCCAGGGCACTATCTGCGCGTAGTTCTAATGTTCTCCCCGTGTCTGCATCGGTTCCCTCCGGGCAATCCGGTTTCCTCCCACATTCCAAAAACATAGAGATCAGGTAATTGGCTTCTCCCTAAAGGTGGGTACACACGTCAGATAAAAGTCTTTGGAAAATGAAAGATCACAGACCAATTTTACCCCCTTTCATGTAGTATGAGAGCCATACTCTACACAGTCTATTCTATGGAGCTGAACTCCCCATCAGATAAAAATCTTTGCAAGATGCTGCAGATGAATGTCCATTAAACAAGGTGTGTATGGGATCTGCAGATGTCATAGACTATGAATGCATTTTGCAGGAATGGATCTTTTGCAGGAACAGATCTTTTTCAGATACTGATCTGTTGAGTGTGTACAGCATCTTTGTGTGCAGCATCTTGCAAAGATTTTTATCTGATGGGGAGTTCAGCTCCATAGAATAGACTGTGTAGCGTATGGCTCTCATACTACATGAAAGGGGGTAAAATTGGTCTGTGATCTTTCATTTTCCAAAGACTTTTATCTGACGTGTGTACGCACCTTAAAACTAACCCTAGGCTGCGATACATACATAGACATATGACTATGGTAGTGATTGTGAGCTCCTCTGAGGGACAGTTAAGTGACAAGACTAAATGCTCTTTTCAGCACTGTGGAAGATGTCGGTGCTATACAAATACTAAATAATAATAATAATAATAATAATAAGTGACTGAAATCCACGTGTTGTTGCCAAAGCCTGTCTACAGAAATGGTTAACTAGCTGGAGGAAGCTGTTTCTTTTCAATTCTTTGGACAAGGAAGTGAAATGATAAGGTTATAAAGACTAATTAGCTCTTCATTTCTGCACAAACAAATGTCTGCGTCTGTGAGTTTGGTGTATTTGATTATTTAAAATAATTTTTTTTCTTGTGCAAAGAGCAGCCTGGAAATTGGATTTTGGGAGGAGACAAAGATGACATTTGTTCATATTCCTATCTCTTTAGGTTCCCTTTAGAATGAGTTCTCGGGGCTTACTGATAAAAAGCACAAATCCGTATTTAGCATAAAAAGCTATTTTTTTTTTTTTAAATGAATACCATTATTTTTTTTATTTTGTCACATTAATGAGGGTGACAGTCAGATGAAAAGACAGCTCCGTCTTACAGTGATCACCAATTTGCCCCACTTTTTATGATCACTTATGTGCTGCTAAGCACACCACACTTCTAAAGACCTGACTGCGACTTTGGGAGGAACCATTGTTTGTGTACTTACTACAAGATCTGCTATACAACTGCGCTTTGATGCCCTTCTTGTCTTTGTAAGGGTGCCTGTACAACAGCTGATTTTGAAAAGGGATCAGCCTTTGAGTCCAATAATTTTCTCAGATGATAATCGGGAATATCGGAAAATCTCAGTTGCAAGGGCCCAATCATGTACACGGCAATAATGGCTTTCCATATTCTGAGGACCGACTGGCTCCAGGCCGGTGTCCCCCCCCCCCCCCCCCCCCAAGGGTATATGTGCTCCGCTGTGCAATGCTGAAGGCTCACCTGTCATGCTGGCGATAATCCTGGCCTCCTCCTCTGCTCGGCATCACTGCGAGCTCCTGTACCATGTGACACTGTAGCGACATCACAACATGCGTCAGTGTCACCACAGACACACACAAAGTTAGTGGGCGGCAGCAGGATCATTTCCAAAAGAGTTCACACCTAAATCTATTGGAAATCGGTGTGCAGTTTGTGGGCAGGCAAGAACCCTCTCTGATCACATTCGATCAGAGAGGGATCTATCTAAAGGTGCCCATAAATGGAACAATTTTTTTTTTAATCAGGTGTCCTCTTTCGAAGCAGTTTTTATGATCAAAAGTAATTGGAAGGTAATTATCGATTGTTCCCACAAACGGTTGATTAAGGCATTTTCGCGCTTCCAATTCGATTGTAAAATCCAGCATTCAGCTCGATTACATTTTCTGATCCAATCAATCTTAGAATCGTTTTACATTGATTTTCGCCACACATTGCAGAGATTTCTGTACAATTCGATCGTAAAAATTGCATCAAAAGATCGCATCTGATGAAAAATTGATACCGTTAATGGGAGCCTTAATGCCTAGTACATATAATACAATTTCCCCTCAGATTGATGGGTCGAATTGATCATTTCCGACAGGTCCAATTTTTCAATCATTTCTGTACAAAATCGATCAGAAAATCAATCAGAAACCTGATGGGACCTGTCAAAAATCATCGATTCGACTTGTCGATCTGAGAAAAAAATTGTATGGTGTGTACCAGACACAATGGTTGCTCTGGTGGCAAATCAAGGAAACTATGGCCACTTTAACTTGTCTGTAAAATATTCATCTGTATAGCGCTACAGAGTTTGTTGCCGCTATATAAACTACTACTAATAATATTTGTTAAAGCGCACCTGAACTCAGAACTTCCTCTCTGCTTTAAAAGATAAGCAACAGTATACTTCCTGCTTTCATGGAAGCAGCCATAGGGTTAACATCCTGTGTTTACAAATTATCTGCTCTACGGTGGCAGAGGAGATTCCTGAACTGACACAGCTGAAAGATCAAATTACAGTGGTGATTAGTCACAGATGAGGGGGAAATAGACAGGCTAAACTCTCTAAGGCCAGATACCCACTAGGAGCGATTTCTAATCGCTAGTGATATGAAAAAGCTCATGCTAATGCAATGCTATGGGGGATTTTTATAAAATCACATCGCTCAAGTGGGATCACCCCCCATAGCATTACATTAGCAAGAGCTTTCAAATCGCGAAGTGCTCAGAGAATCGCTTTTAGTGGGTTCCTGGCCTAAGGCTAGGGGCACACATAGCAGAAACGCTAGCGTTGCGGAAAACGCTGCGTTTTTGCCGCTAATAGAAGTCAATGGGCCTCAAGAAAAAACGCATATGTGTTTTAGATGCGCTCGTTTTCAAAAACGCAGGTTTTGTCGCATGATCTTCAAAAATGCGCGTAATGAGTCAATGGAAACGCAATGGTATGTGTTTTCCACGTGTTTTTCTATGCGTTTTTGGGAAGAAAATGGTTTTATGATATATTTCCGCTTCCTGTTGTCTTCCTAGTGATTTGCATAAAATGCAAAAGAAAAACGCATACAAAACGCATATGCGTTTTGTATATGCCAACGCACTAAAACGCATGTAAACCGCATCTGCTGCAAACGCAACAAAAATGCAGTAAAAACGCACACACCATAAAATGGAACTTGACATAAAACGTAGCCTTTTCATGTGTGCACCCAGCCTAAATACATACAGGGTGCATTTCTCTGTGTTTTCCTTCTGTCCTGTGCAAGAGTTAAGCTCCACTTTAAAGTGAATGGGAACTGCATTTTAAAAAAAAAATGAAGCAAATACTTACCTAAGGAGAGGGAAGGCTCTGGGTCATATAGAGCCTTCCGTCTCCTCTCTCGGTGCTCCCTATCCTGTGCTGGCTCCCCCCGTTTCAATCTCCCGCCAAAAGGGTATTTAGAAGTCTTCGGGAGCCGTGTCCTCCCAAAGACGTGCGGCTCCATACTGCACAGGCGTGAGAGTGCAAGAGAGCGTGCTTGTGCAGGTGCAGTACAGGGCCGCCCTTCTTCAGGAGCACTCGGGCTCCCTGAAGAATTCTGAAGCCTCCTTCAGCCGGGTAAAGCAGTAGTTGACTAAATTAGTCAAATACTGCTACCGGGCGAGCCAGCACTGGAACGAGGGGGCCAGGAGAGGAGCCGGAAGGCTCTATAGGACCCAGAGTAAGTATCTGTCTCATTTTTTTTAAATGCGGTTCCCATTCACTTTAAGGCTCCACCTTTGTGTCTGTTTTCCATTATAACAGGTCTTTCACAGGGAGGGCTCTACATAGGTCAGTTACAATTATGCTCCTAACTGTCTAAGCATTCCGTATGCATATGATAAGGCTGTAATAAGTAAAGTGTTGGGACTGCAGTGTACGCGGGTGCGTGTGGCCTCCGGAGGGCGGCTCATTAGCGTGTGTGACTGGCATACAGGCGCCGTGATTGAACAGCAGGCTTGCTTAGCAACCAGCCACAAGTTTCAGCAGAAGCACTGCAGACGGCAGCACCGTTTGGATCATTTTTAGATGCCGAATAAAGGAATGTGTCCTACGGGCATTGCCTATTGCCTTATTAATGTCTTGGCAAATATAGGTATTATTTAACTCCTTGGCATCCTCCAGGGATGGCAGTACATAGCTTTTCATTTGCTGGAGAAACGCTGTTCTATAAAACACGGCTTCCACCTTAAGCTATGCCTAAAAATACACTTGTGACTAAATTATGCAAAAAAAAAGGAAGGGGGGGGGGGGGGGGGGCGGCTGTATTCAGCAGAGGCTGTTATGTGAGCGGAGTTGTCAGAATTCTGCAGTCTGGTGGAATTACAGTGCGCAGGTCCGCTCTATCTGCAGACAATTAATCTGCTCAGCACAGGTCTGGCTTTAAAATGTCACATCAGGAGATTACTGATGGCGAGCTGGCTGTTCAGCTGCCTGCATGGACGGATTCATATGCAGGGAGAAGAGGATGATGATTTGTACATTAATATTGTAATATTGCTGTGTGGCAGTGCACAGAGAAATGATGTGCAATAACCTGTATTAGTAAGTAGGTGTTAACCTTTCATCAGTTCCAAGCAGCCAGTACAATGGAATGATTATTGCTGATTTTATGGGTCTTGTGTTATACATTTCACACAACTGAATAGAAATGATCGAAGCAGTTAATTTGGGCATGCCATAGGCGCCTATGTTACTGTCTGCAACTAGCGATTATAAGTATCATTTCGGGGCGGCAGAGATGTCCGATATAATAACAGGTGGCGGGGTTGACCACTATACAAATTGTGGCTTTAAAAAGCGAGTGTGATGCTGCCACTATCTTATCAGATGCGCGGGTGTGATGCCGCCACTATCTTATCAGGTGCCTCCAGCACCCAAATTAACGCTTATAGCTGCTAATCGCGGCTATAAACATAGGCGCCTGTTGCAAGCCTAAATTATTGGCAGATCGTTAAATAGACGCCAGTGTTACTTATCAGCCATTGGGCGCCCAGCTGGTTATTTGGGTGCCCGAGGCGAGTGCTAGCCGCCAGGCTACTACAAATAATTTAATGGTAGTAGCTGATTGTAAACAATTGCCTACTACTATCAGTAATTTTGGTGGAGGTGGGTTACGGTTAGGCATTAGGTGTGGGGATAAGGATAGGTACCTTTTTAGAAGGTTGTTAAGGTTAGTTCCCACTGGGGGATGTTGAGGGGTTATGGTTAGGCACCTTAACCTAAGCGTTAAGGTTAGGATGGATGCCGGGTAAGCCAGTATTGTACTCAGCTTATCCCCGCGCCCAACTGAATCAGCACTGCCCCAATACATACCACATTGTCTGCACTTATAATTGTCATGGACAATCCATCGTAGTATGCTTTAACGTAATAAAAAAGAAAGATAAATCATATATAAGCAATCAATAGACGCATTTAGGAGTGTTTGAAAAGCAATATATCTGTGTCAAGGGGTACTTAAAGGGGCACTACAGCGAAATTTAGGCTATTGGGATCTCCCTAGTAGCATTTTTCTATTACAAAGAGCAACACATATTACACTTGCATATTAGGCTTGCATTACAAGAAAGTGGCTTTGAACTGACAGAGAGGAGAAAGATATTCGCTGTTATCACACAGCCTAACTTCCCTTGCCTTGGTGATGGCAGGATCTGTATCTGAGCTATAAATTATCCAGATGACCTTAGAAAGAAACAACACAATTTAGATGGTGCTTTTGTTTACAAACAGAAACCTGCTACTAGGGAAATCACAATAGCCTAAATTTTGCTGTAGTGCGCATTTGAGGATGCCACCCACAGTAGGAGGTACTTGCCTAACACAGTCATTTATAAAGGGATACATGTTATGTTAATATTGAGAAACACTGCTGTATAGAACTGAGCTATTGTACTGTTTTTGGCTTGTTTTTTGTTGTTGTGGTAAAGTCAGACTGGCGTATTGTTTTGTAGAAAGAGAGAAAAAAACTTGTGCTCAAACAAAATAGCACTGGCCCTTTATGAATGCACTCGGCGTTGCTCTCTTGAACTGGTTGGTGCCAGTAACTGTCAAAACAAGAGGGTAGGGGAGAAAATAGAGAGTGCTCCGTAGTGCATTAAATGGGGTATGCTATAATGCACATATAAAACTTTTTATCACACTCACATTTAGTAGTTCAATCTACCGCTGCGCGTCAAGCTCCTCCAGTGGGTCGCCTCAAACCAAAACAGCCTGGCCGGGGCTGGTGGTGCAGATGGAAAGCGAGAGTGTCCGTCTGGGGTGAGTGGTGCGCAGCCTGCGCCGTCTGACGTCACCGGCGCAGGCTGCGCACCCCAGACGGACACGCTCTCGCTTTCCATCTGCACCACCAGCCCCGGCCAGGCTGTTTTGGTTTGAGGCGACCCACTGGAGGAGCTTGATGAGCAGCGGTAGATTGAACTATTAAATGTGAGTGTGATAAAAAGTTTTATATGTGCATTATAGCATACCCCATTTAATGCACTACGGAGCGCTCTCTATTTTCTCGCTTACCCTCTTGTTTTGGCATATTGTTTTGCGTCGGTTGCTTTAACCACTTCCTCACCGAGGGGATTTACCCCTGGAACACCCGAGCAATTTTCACCTTTCAGAGCTCCTTCCATTCATTCGTCTATAACTTTATTTTTAATTATCGCAATGAAATGAACTATATCTTGTTTTTTTTCGCCACCAACTAGGCTTTCTTTAGGTGGGACATTATGCCAAGAATTATTTTATTCTAAATGTGTTTTAATGGGAAAATAGGAAAAAATGTGGGGAAAAAAATCATTATTTTTCAGTTTTCGGCCATTATAGTTTTTAAATAATGCATGCTACTGTAATTAAAACCCATGAAATGTATTTGCCAATTTGTCACGGTTATAAAACCATTTAAATTATGTCTCTATCACAATGTTTGGCGCCAATATTTTATTTGGAAATAAAGGTGCATTTTTTTCAGTTTTGCATCCATCCCTAATTACAAGCCCATAGTTTATAAAGTAACAGTGTTCTACCCTCTTGACATAAATATTTAAAAAGTTCAGTCCCTAAGGTAACAATTTTTTTTTTTTTTTTTTTTTGTGTTGTTTTTTTTTTTTTTTTTAAATTACAAAATAAAAAAATTGGGGAGTGTGGGAGGTAATGAGTTAATTTTGTGTAAAACTAATGTATATGCTTTAGTGTGTAGTTTTACTATTTGGCCACAAGATGGCCACAGTGATGCTTTGTTCATGCGACCTGTAAGCGTCTGGAAGGACGCTTACAGGAAGCACTATGAGGCTGGGAAAATCACAATGATCGCGCTGTTTCTCATAGAAGCAGCAGATCATTGCGGGGGCTTAGATCAACGAACGGGAATCCATTTTCCCGTTCATTGATCTCCGGGCGAGCGGGCATCGGTGTGCACGAGCGGCGGGAGCGTGCGCACGAGCGGCGGGAGCGCGGACAGCGGCGGTAGTGCGGGAGGTACGGATTTCTCCGTCCCTTGGTTTTATAAGGATGGAAATAGGGACAGAGAAATTCGTACCGCGGGGGGTAAAGTGGTTAATACAATGCAAAAGCTTTTTCTTCTGTTCTTTTTGTGTGCATTGCCTAGCTGCAAGCACATTTTTTTATTTGGCTTTTGACTAAAACACTTGCGAAAAAGGCACTTTATATTTGAGAATATTTTTTGCAGTTTGTGAAGAAACCCTGTGAATGGTCTGCATGGCATTTCATGTACTTCATGATCTAAAAAAAAACACGTCATTTGTCTTTCTCACTAAATTCATCCATAATGAACCAGGATTCAGCACTGCTTCCATTCTGGCCTTGCTGAATGAGGCTCCTGCACTGACTTCATTGAGGTTGGCTCTGAGACCTTTGACTCTTGAGCCGTGGCTAAGCTGTGGGATAGCTCAGTGCTGGATACTCCAATCTTGGCCTGACACTTGGGCCCAGTTTCCACATGCCACTGAGACAGACGTGTGGTACCCATGCTGACCAGTGTTGCCAACATTGGGGAAAATGTTTTTATTGCCAATGCTCAAATTTACTGACAGAATTTTTTTTTTATTTTACTGACGTGTAAGATTACTGAAGTAAAGGTAAAGATGTCACACATGCACCTCCATATATCATGTGGGGCACGAATGAGGAAGAAGAGACAGTGGCAGACACCGGACAAGTCAATTATTGCGTGGGCAATGAGGGTGGGGGTGTAAATCTACAATTGTAGGGATGCAACCGGGGTTTCTGTTCATCACACACCAGATTGAGCAAGTTAGCTTGTGATTTTCTATGTTCGATTGATGCATGCAGCAAATTTTGCTCAGAAATTGGTTGAATTGTTGATCGGGCATGCTCTTGACAGCGCCTATTTTAAACAGATTTGATAAAAATGATTGAATGTAATGGTCGATCGGCCGCCAAGTCTACTGATGTATGGCCACCTTCAGCTTGAGCAAAGTACATTCCAAAATGACAAATGAACTGATCATAAGTAAGTGCTTTATTTATTGGGGAAGAGAGAGTTTTGTTTACTGACACCACAAAGTTAACACAGACTTCACTGGCAGCCCAGATTTGTTTACTTTTTTACTGCCAGTAAATTTACTGACGGTTGGCAACGCTGGCTGACGCAGATTTGCATCAGAATCCCCCTGCCATGTCAATGCCCGGCAATGGGAATTCAGATCTGTGGAAAAATGCTGCAGATGTGATTTTTGTTTTCCCCGCACTCACATATGGAATCAGCATATTGATTAAAATATGCTGTCATTTCGGTATCAGGTGCGGGCATTGGCAGGAGTCTAATAAGCCTGGGTAAATTAGTGGTGTTCAGGCGCCCAACTCACCTCTGCGTATAGTCGCTGGTAGCCAATTGGCTATTACATAGCCATTCTCAGTTGCTAGAAATCACTGTTGGATATGCTTCACTGTTGAATATGCTTCACTGTTACATTAGTTTAAGGTTTTAACCTTTTTGATTGGATAATTTTCACTGTTTGAACATGCTTTACTATTTGATATGCTTCACTGTTAGACTAGTGGTTAGGTTCTCTCCCGTGGGGGCCCGTCACCGCCGTGGGAGAGTCTAGTAGGGGTAATTTGTGCACAACTTATGCTGAAGCTAACGCCCTCCTTTAGTGTACAGGTCCTTCTAAAAAAATTAGCATATTGTAATAAGGTTCATTATTTTCTTTAATGTACTGATAAACATTAGACTTTCATATATTTTAGATTCATTACACACAACTGAAGAAGTTCAAGCCTTTTATTGTTTTAATATTGATGATTTTGGCATACAGCTCATGAAAACCCAAAATTCCTATCTCAAAAAATTAGCATATCATGAAAAGGTTCTCTAAACGAGCTATTAACCTAATCATCTGAATCAACTAATTAAAACACCTGCAAAAGATTCCTGAGGCTTTTAAAAACTCCCAGCCTGGTTCATTACTCAAAACCGCAATCATGGGAAAGACTGCCGACCTGACTGCTGTCCAGAAGGCCAACATTGACACCCTCAAGCAAGAGGGTAAGACCCAGAAATAAATTTCTGAATGAATAGGTTGTTCCCTGAGTACTGTATCTAGGCACCTCAGTGGGAATTCTGTGGGAAGGAAAAAGTGTGGCAGAAAACGCTGCACAACGAGAAGAGGTGACCGGACCCTGAGGAAGATTGTGGAGAAGGACCGATTCCAGACCTTGGGGGACCTGCGGAAGCAGTGGACTGAGTCTGGAGTAGAAACATCCAGAGCTACCGTGTACAGACGTGTGCAGGAAATGGGCTACAGTTGCCGCATTCCCCAGGTCAAGCCACTTTTGAACCAGAAACAGCGGCAGAAGCGCCTTACCTGGGCTACAGAGAAGCAGCACTGGACTGTTGCTCAGTGGTCCAAAGTCCTTTTTTCGGATGAAAGCAACTTTTGCATGTTATTCGGAAATCAAGGTGCCAGAGTCTGGAGGAAGACTGGGGAGAGGGAAATGCCAAAATGCCTGAAGTCCAGTGTCAAGTACCCACAGTCAGTGATGGTCTGGAGTGCCATGTCAGCTGCTGGTGTTTGTCCACTGTGTTTTATCAAGGGCAGGGTCGCTGCAGCTAGCTATCAGGAGATTTTGGAGCACTTCATGTTTACATCTGCTGAAAAGCTCTATGGAGATGAAGATTTCATTTTTCAGCACGACCTGGCACCTGCTCACAGTGCCAAAACCACTGGTAAATGGTTTACTGACCATGGTATTACTTTGCTCAGTTGGCCTGCCAACTCTCCTGACCTGAACCCCATAGAGAATCTGTGGGATATTGTGAAGAGAAAGTTGAGAGACGCAAGACCCAACACTCTGGATGAGCTTAAGGCCGCTATCAAAGCATCCTGGGCCTCCATAACACCTGAGCAGTGCCACAGGCTGATTGCCTCCATGCCACGCCGCATTGAAGCAGTCATTTCTGCAAAAGGATTCCCGACCAAGTATTGAGTGCATAACTGAACATAATTATTTGAAGGTTGACTTTTTTTGTTTTAAAAACCTTTTTCTTTTATTGGTCGGATGAAATATGCTAATATTTTGAGATAGGAATTTTGGGTTTTCATGAGCTGTATGCCAAAATCATCAATATTTTTCAGAAGGCCCTGTACCTGTTTTGAATGCAAGGTGTGTAATCTGCCCGTTATTCGAGTTCTGCATACTTGTGCAGGTAGTCAATTCAGGTACAGCGTCTGTTTGGAAGCGCTGCCATTTCTTTCTGCTGTACCAAATTCTCAGTTGCTGCTGACTGGCTACAACTAGCGACCAGCTGGTAGCAAACATTAGGAGGTTCAGCTTAGGCTCTGAGGGTGGGGGTGCTAGGAATTAGATGGGTGGGGATATTTTAGGCACTAGGAAGGGGGATTCGCTTTAGGCACTAGGAGGTGAGGGTTCAAGTGGGAAAGGTTTTGGGGTAGTTAGATCATAGTACAATATCGGTAATGTTCTTGTGTAGCATTTCTGCAGACAAACCACATTGCTGAGACATTGACTGCCCTACCTTTGTCACGTTGCACACAGAACGGATGCTTTTGCTTGGATTTGAGTATAGGGTTTTCTTTAAAGGGTACCTGAAAATAAGTTACAAAATAAGTTTCACTTACCTGGGGCTTCTCCCAGCTCCCTGCAGCCATCCTGTCAAGCGCCGGTACTCAAAAATGTGCCGATCCTTTGCCGCGGCTAAGTTTCGTTACTGCCGACTTGCAAGTCGACGGCCACTGCAGTACAAGAAAATCTCTGCTGAACCTGTGCAGGACGCTCCTGGTGATGGAAGCGCAAACCAGGACGCTGGCGGCCAGGGCCGCGCAGCCACAGTGGACAGCGATCGAAGAAAGGGAAACTGAGCCGCGGTGGGGACCGGAGGATTGTTGTGTACCAGCGTGGGACAAGATGGCTGCAGGGGGCTGGGAGAAGCCCCAGGTAAGTGAAACTTTTTTTTTTTTTTTGTACTTCAGGTTTCCTTTAAGCACGGGGTTTGGGAGCTCCTGCTATAGAATAGAGCTGTACAGGATGCTTGTTTGACAGCTGTCTGTACATACATCTGTACTTTAAAGCTGCACTAAGTAGGTTTTTTGCACATCCATTGAAATGTGTTTTTAAGTTTTTGCCAGCTACTAACTTCTCCAGTAAAATCCTATCAAAGTCAAAATTTTGTTGTAGCTGGGGCACTTTTAGGCTACTTGCACACTAAGACGTTGCGTTAGGTGCCACGTTAAAGTCGCATAACGTGCACCTAACGCGACGCCTGCTGCTCTTCTATGTGGACATCAGAGTGAGCCGCGTTTTGCAGCTCACTCTGGCGTCCGTGATGCGTACTCTTGTGCGCATGCGGCATCACGTGGTCCCGCCGGCCAATCACCGCACAGAGCGGCCGCTCCAGGAAGTAAACACTGCACGTCACAACGTGCAGTGAATATTAATTAGCCATGTGCCTAGCCGCTCTCCGCTCCTACCCAACATGACTGCGCATGTGCAGACAGTCTAACGCGGCTTAAGCCGCTCTAACGCCGTAGCATGCTGCACTTTCTTAAGAACGTGCAGCGCTACATGTAACGCAACGTGGGCTGTGTGAACAGCCCACTTGTGTTACATTGCTGTGTGTTGGGGGAGCGTTACAGGCTGCACTAACGTGCGCCTGTAACGTCCCTGTGTGGCAGCAGCCTTAATGCCTAGTATGCATATATTCTACAGTGAGATGTAATGAAGCTACCAATATTCTGCAGATCCCAGAGAAAGTCATTTATAACCATACAACTATTTCCGTTTTCTTGTGCAGATTGTACCCTAGAGGCCAAAGCACTTTAATTTGTTTCCCTCTTGCAGTATCACTTTGGATCTTTTCCAGTCAGCTGAAAAATAAATCTTGGAAATAAAAACTAAGTATTCTTGTTCAACAGTTCAAATAGGTTGTAGAACTGTCTGATCAGTTTTCTTGTATGTAGCCTTAGGCCCTGTTCACACGGGCACTAAAAGTAGCGAATCGTAACACAACGGATCCTAACAGATGCTAACGGAGCCAATGTTAACCTATGAATCTGTTAACATTGGTCCTTTGAATGCATCTGTTATGCACGCTCCACTGAATGGACTGCAAGTTTGGTGCTGCAGTGATTTTTCAGGACAGCTGAGCCCAGCAGAACGGAAACGGAGGCTGAAGCGCTGCATGGAAGGCAATGAGTAAACAGATCTGTACAACACACGGACTATAAAAAACGGACCTTTCTGTCAATAGACTCCGAAGATCTCTCTGATATATGGACCAACATACCCAGAATCTCTGTTAATGCAATCTGGTGGAAATCCATTATAAACTTCTGTTCCACTGGTACTTGGTCCCACATCGACTAGCTAAGATTAACAAAAATATCTCGCCAAATTGTTTCAGGGGTTATAATAACCTGGGTACCCATGATCACATGTGGTGGAGATGTAGCAAAGTTCACCGTCTGTGGTTGAGGGTTTGCACCTGGGCGTCCTCGCTAATTAGCAAACCATTACCTAAAAATCTCATTCACTTTGGAAGCTTGAAAATGTAACATATATAAGGTGAAAACAGGTGAAAAAGCTACGTGAATCATGCCCATTATGTGTTCAGAAGTGAGCTGTGGCCCATATGCCATTAACTTTTTCTCCTAGGTAATATTTTCACAACTTGTCAGTATGGCCCAGTGCACACCAAAACCGCTAGCAGATCGTCAAAACGCTGGCGGTTTTGGGAGCAGAGAGACGATATTTGCTGGGTGCACACTGAGCGGATTTTGTATGAGATCCGCCGGCCACATCCGCATCAGGATGGCTAATGTATCTCTATGGGCTGGTGCACACCGGCGGTTTGAGGTTTTTAGCAAACAGCAAACGTGCAGCAAGAGGCACGTTTGCGGCTTGGTAAGAACCTCAAACCGCCGGTGTGCACCAGCCCATAGAGATGCATTAGCCACGCAGATTTTCAGGCGGATTCGGCCGGGGGGTCCGCCCGGTGTGCACTGGGCCTTAAATGCATTTTAAACCAGCAGCAACCAAAAAAATACTCCAAAAAAAAAAAAGTTGAAGTCTAAAAATTTTAATACTTTTTTACTGACAAAGGGCTCTATTCACAAAACTTCTCATAAATTTAGATTTGTACTGGTGAGATAAAAATAGGACACACTGACACCGGAGCCTGCTCTGATTCGTCCGGTGTGTTTAATATATCTTATAGCAAGAATATACTCACAAAGATGGGTTGCTTCCTGAGGCAACCACTCGTATGAGCCTGTAGGGAAATTCCGTCCCCACTCGCCCTTTTCTCTTGGTAGTCGAGGTTGCTGCTCTTAAAAAAATAAAATAAAATAAATTTAAAAAAAATGTTGCCGTTCGCAAAAACTGCGTGGCGAAACCCTACAAAGTAGGGTGTAAAGTATATAGTATGCAAACACAGGAGGCGCCCAAAAATATATAAATAAATTAATAGTAATAACTCACAGGGAGTTCAAATAAGTAAAAAAAGGAGTTTTCAATTTATTTGAGACAAAAACATAAAGTGCACAGTGACAACGCGTTTATCGGTGTAAGCCTCTTTCTCAGGTCAAATATGCACCGGCCCGGGTGGGGGAGAATGTCTAAGGCGTCTGACACGGTTGCCTTAGACGTTCTCTCCCACCTGGGCCGGCACGTATTTGACCCGAGGAAGCGGCTTACGCCGTGAAACGCATTGTCACTGTGCACTTTGTTTTTGGCTGAAATAAATTGAAAACTCTTTTTTTTTTTTTTTTTTTTTACTTATTTGAACTCCCTGTGAGTTATTACTATTATGTATTTATTAATTTTTGGGTGCCTCCTGTGTTTGCATAGTATAGTATATAGTATATTCTCATAAATTACTTATTATGATAAAAATAACCTTTCATCACATTTATAATCAAAATAATCACTCAGGGCTGGTGCACACCAAAACCCGCTAGCAGATCCGCAAAACGCTAGCAGATTTTTAAACGCTTTTTTTTATTTTTATGATGCGTTTTGCTAGCGTTTTGCGGATTGCTGCTGCGGTTTTCAGTATAGTAGATTTCATATATTGTTACAGTAAAGCTGTTACTGAACAGCTTCTGTAACAAAAACGCCTGCAAAACCGCTCTGAAGTGCCGTTTTTCAGAGCGGTTTGCGTTTTTCCTATACTTAACATTGAGGCAGAAACGCATCCGCAATCCAAAAAATGCCTCACCCAGGCATTTTTCGTTTCTGCAAAACGCCTGCCGCTCTGGTGTGCACCACCCCATTGAGATACATTGACCAAGCAGATCCGCAGCCGCAAGCGGATCTGAAAACGCCCAAAAAGCCGCTCGGTGTGCACCAGCCCTCAAAGTAAGTTGTTCCTGATTTAACTTAATTTCAATATTACTTTTCTTATCTTAATTATGTTACATTTTTTCACCTTTGGGATTTTTAAAACGTAATATAGATAAGGTGAAAACAGAGGAAAACAGGTGAAAAAGCTTTGTGAATCATGCCCAATGTGGTGAAAAGTTATTTTAAAAAGATGAAAAATTCTATCCTAGGAGAAAACTCAGGAGGAAAAGTGAATTGCATATGGGTCTAGTGCACTTGGAAGAGAAGGCTTTGTTATATCATAGCTTAGGCTAAACATCATAGGGAGGATTCCATATCAATATACAGGTAGTCCCTGGTTTACGAATGCCCGACTTACGAACGACACGCTGATACGAACGCCGCGACCATAGCTCCGCCCCGTCGCAATGATGTCACGCCGCCGGGGACTACCTCTTCTGCGCCGTTTTAAATGAAGAGCAGCGGAAGGTAAATAGAGGACATCTCACCTGATCCTCGGTGGTAGAAGGTCCCATCGTGGTGCCCGGAAGCTGCGCAGCCCGTCCTCTCGCTCCGTCCACTGTTCCCCGGCGGCTTCTTATGCGTCGCATAATGACGCATCCTAGTGGCGGCGCCTGCTAATGCGTCATTATGCGACGCATAAGAAGCCGCCGGGGAACAGTGGACGGAGCGAGAGGACGGGCTGCGCAGCTTCTGGGCACCACGATGGGACCTTCTACCGCCGAGGATCAGGTGAGATGTCCTCTATTTACCTTCCGCTGCGCTTACTCTGCATTTAAAACGGAGGCAAAGGTGGCTGTCTCGACTTAAGGACAGATTCAGGTTAAGAATGAGTGGACAGTCCCTATCTCGTTAGTTAACCGAGGACTACCTGTACAGCAATACATAGCTTTAGGGAGTCTTTCAGAAACTGAAACCAGGATAATTAACATATAATTAGGTATCCTGAATAATGTATTCAGTATGTATATGTATGTATGTAGAAATTCTTCTACAGTGGGTTGCAAAAGTATTCGGCCCCCTTGAAGTTTTCCACATTTTGTCATATTACTGCCACAAACATGAATCAATTTTATTGGAATTCCACATGAAAGACCAATACAAAGTGGTGTACACATGAGAAGTGGAACCAAAATCATACAGGATTCCAAACATTTTTTACAAATCAATAACTGCAAAGTGGTGTGTGCATAATTATTCGGCCCCCTTTGATCTGAGTGCAGTCAGTTGCCTATAGACATTGCCTGATGAGTGCTAATGACTAAATAGAGTGCACCTGTGTGTAATCTAATGTCAATAAGAGAATATTGGGAGCAACAACACCGTGAAGTCCAAAGAACACACAAGACAGGTCCAAGACAGGTCAGGGATCAAGTTATTGAGAAATTTAAAGCAGGCTTAGGCTACAAAAAGATTTGCAAAGCCTTGAACATCCCAAGGAGCACTGTTCAAGCGATCATTCAGAAATGGAAGGAGTATGGCACAACTGTAAACCTACCAAGACAAGGCCATCCACCTAAACTCACAGGCCGAACAAGGAGAGCGCTGATCAGAAATGCAGTCAAGAGGCCCATGGTGACTCTGGACGAGCTGCAGAGATCTACAGCTCAGGTGGGAGACTCTGTCCATAGGACAACTATTAGTCATGCACTGTTCAAAGTTGGCCTTTATGGAAGAATGGCAAGAAGAAAGGCATTGTTAACAGAAAGCATAAGAAGTCCCGTTTGCAGTTTGCCACAAGCCATGTGGGGGACACAGCAACCATGTGGAAGAAGGTGCTCTGTTCAGATGAGACCAAAATGGAACTTTTTGGCCAAAATGCAAAACGCTATGTGTGGCAGAAAACTAACACTGCACATCACTCTGAACACACCATCCCCACTGTAAAATATGGTGGTGGCAGCATCATCTTCGGGGGGTGCAACTCTTCAGCAGGGACAGGGAAGCTGGTCAGAATTGATGGGAAGATGGATGGAGCCAAATACAGGGAAAACTTGGAAGAAAACCTCTTGGAGACTGCAAAAGACCTGAGACTGGGGCGGAGGTCCACCTTCCAGCAGGACAATGACCCTAAATATAAAGCCATGGAATGGTTTAAAACAAAACATATCTATGTGTTAGAATGGCCTAGTCAAAGTCCAGATCTAAATCCAATCGAGAATCTGTGGCAAGATCTGAAAACTGCTGTTCACAAACGCTGTCCATCTAATCTGACTGAGCTGAAGCTGTTTTGCAAAGAAGAATGGGCAAGGATTTCAGTCTCTAGATGTGCAAAGCTGGTAGAGACATACCCTAAAAGACTGGAAGCTGTAATTGCAGCAAAAGGTGGTTCTACAAAGTATTGATTCAGGGGGGCCGAATAATTATGCACACCCCACTTGCAGTTATTTATTTGTAAAAAATGTTTGGAATGATGTATGATTTTCGATCCACTTCTCACATGTACACCACTTTGTATTGGTCTTTTACGTGGAATTCCAATAAAATTGATGCATGTTTGTGGCAGTAATGTGACAAAATGTGGAAAACTTCAAGGGGCCGAATACTTTTGCAACCCACTGTATATGTCATTGCGGTACCTCTGAAAAGTAGACCTTCAACTTTTTTAAATAAAAAAAGTTAGATACTTCATCAGTAGGCGAAGCCCCTGGGATATTCAGAGGCTTTCCTGATCCTCTGCGCTCCCCTGTGTATGAGCCCGGAAGCACTGTGTAGCTGCCAGTGGGTTTGCAACTGCACAGTAGCATGGAGACGCTCGTGCTCCGAGATAAAAGCTGTGCACGAGTGCCTCCGTGCTATAGCACAGGCACAGGCCGTACTTTGCTCCTGTGCAGTGCAGCCATGTTCGTACACAGAGGGGAGTGTAGCTGAAAGCAACTTTCACTGTAATATTGAAGATTGTTCAGAGGGGCCCAGCACAGCTCATAAGGGGCGTAGGGAGACTTCGGAAGCCTCTGGACCATCCAGAAGCTTCTCCCTACTGAAGTAAGTATCTAGCAGGAAGTTGGAGAACACGCAGCCCCGTGGGCGATGTACACAGGGCTGTGGAGTATGAGTCGAGGAGTCGGGGCAATTTTGGGCACCCGGAGTCGGAGTTGGAGTCGGAGTCGTTGATTTCATAAACTGAGGAGTCGGAGTCTGATGATTTTTGTACAAAATCCACAGCACTGTGAAGTATTAGACTAAAGAGTCGGAGCCGCGGAGTCGGAGCCATTTTGGGTACCCGGAGTTGGAGTCGGAGTCATGGTTTCATAAACCTGAGGAGTCTGAGTTGGAGACGGAAGATTTTTGTACTGACTCCACAGCCCTGGATGTACAAGAAGAAGACACGGCAAGTGATTGAAACTTTATAGAAGAAGACACAGTGAATATGTAATATACACTGGAGGTCCACTTTCAGAACTGACAATTGTACAAAAACATTCCCTTTTAGGCTGTAGCGCTCGGTCCCCAGTTCGAGTCTGGGCCAGATCACTGTCCGGGTGAAATTTGTATGTTCTCCCTGTGTCTGTGTGGATTTCCTCCGGGAACTCCGGTTTCCTCCCACATCTCAGAAGCATACAGATATGTTACTTGTCTTCCTCCAAAAATCTGGCCTTAGACTATGATGAACATATGACTATGGTAGAGAATAGGTTGTGAGGTTCCCTAAAGGGGCAGCTGGTGACAAACCACATACTGTGTAAAGCACTTTGAAAGATGTCAGCATTTATATAACAATTAAATCATAAAAGGAGTAAAAATAATGATATCGAGTACAAATATAGAAACTGCTGTAGTTAGGAATGGGAAGCCTATTGTTTATGTGGCATTTGATTTACATGATCACTCCTTGGCATAGATGGAGACCCCTCCCCCAGTATCTGATTGGCTGACACTTTGGACCTCATCTAAGTGATGTATGAAAAAAATCTGATGAGCTCCTTGTTTTTTCTGTTTCCAGTCTAGCTATGCTTGTGGAATTTGCTGAATTTCTTTCTTTACGTAACGGTCACTAGGTGGCAGGAAATATCTTTTCAGAAGAACGCCACACGGAATGCCACAGTATTATAATATTCAGAATAAATGAATGTATTCGCTGCGGTCTATCATTCTGCTGTCTTCACGGCTCTGGAAGAGATAATGCCATCTATGCAATATTCAAGGAATCCGGAGAGTCATTTCAGCTTTTGAGAATTAAATAGGATTTCTTAACTCCTTGTTTTTAAGACGTGATATAATTGGTAGTGCGTGTTTATGATGGGTGCAGCGCCTGTACATTCAGTACCTGGAAGTGCCAGGACAAGTGGAACGGCAGGGGAACAGCTTTTCAGAGCAAGTCATGCAGAGAGGTTGGTTGGGCTTTCTGTTCTATACTCACTACAGATAGACTTTTAAAGAGAATCTGTACTCTAAAATTCTTACAATAAAAAGCATACCATTCTATTCATTATGTTCTCCTGGGCACCTCTGTGCTGTTTCTGCCACTCCCTGCTGCAATCCTGGCGTGTAATTGCCAGTTTTAGGCAGTGTTTACAAACAAAAGACATGGCATGTGATTGGCTGAGAGGAGCTCAGTCTGTGACCCATACAGAGCCTGCAGGGGGTGTGGAGAGCGTGTGTATATAGCTTCTATCCTATTACAACCAGAGCAGCACATTCTTGCCTGAGTGCCTGAGCCGAACAAAGCCGTCAGAAGAAAGATTAGATTATATAACAGAGATAATACAGCCACTGTGCAACTAGGAAAGGCTGCAGTAAGACAGACCACATTAGAAAAGGTATAGGAACTTATAGGATAGAAGAAATAAGGCTGAACATTTCCTTTGTGAATAAAGACTTTTTATTTCATTGGATTATTCATTATATAAGATTAATAATGCTTTAACCCATTAGCAGTCTCAAATTAAATTTTTCATTTGAAAGCTGATGGTGTACACTAAACCTCTACCGGCAAATTAGCACTAGGCAGCCAAACAAGCGGGCGGCAGAGAGCAGTTTTAGTTGCCTGTTCCGGGCGGCTTCTCCTCTTCCTCCACCAGCGGCTCTGAACTTTTGACGTGTCTTCTGGGTCCCAATCACATGATATGACATGATCGGGACCCAGGAGACCGTGTCATCGTTACAGCGCCACTTGGTGGTGGAAGAGAGGTGATGGAAGACACTATTCCATCACCCCTCATCCACCACCGGTTGGCAATGTAACTCGGAAATGGGCTCCTGATCACGTCGTATCATGTGATCGGAACCGAGAAGTCATGTCGGGATTACACCGCCAACACGGTGGAGAAAGAAGCCAATCCTGCCGTCCAGGCAGGTAACTATAAAAGCCCCCGTCTGCCCACTCTACATACCCTTCTGTGCCTGTCGGGCTGGAGGAGGCACACTTCCCCAGTGACAGGATAAATTTGACCCTGTAGCTGCTAGGCCTGAAAGATAATTCGAATTTAAATCGAAATCGTGATCACCAAGATCACAATTTCGGAATCGTCAAAGCGGCAATTATCGCGATCACGTCATTTTCACATGGGGGAAGTTTGAAGAAGTGTGCTTGGCAAAACTCTGGGTTCCTGTATGTCACATGACATACAGGAAGTATTCCATGCATTAGAAGCTATGTCCAGAACTGATGCAGCTTGGGGGACAGAGGAGGCGCAGAGAGACACAGAAAGAGCGGGCACAGAGACACAAAGGGGGCAAGAGAGAGACCTAGAGGAGGCATAAAGAGGCAAAGGGGGCACAAAGAGAAACAGAGGAGGGAACAACTAGGCAAAGAGGGGGAACAAAGCTTGATTGGAAGGAAACCGTGCATCAAATCGAAATCGCAATTTCAGACAGAAATCGCTCAATTCAATTTTTTCCTAAAATCGTTCAGGCCTAGTAGCTGCTACAAGGTTAATATCACATAAAGTGTATGTATAGAAGGCTTGTGGATAATAAGAATGCAAGAAAATTCTCCTATGTTTTCTCCTAGTATATATTTGTAATCTTCTGTTTAAAATAAGTTTTCAGCACTCTGCAATTGAAAAAGTACCAAAAAGTAGGTGAAAAAAAAAATCTAAATTATTCTAGTAGTTTTTGACTTGCTGGTGACTTAAAGGGCATTTTATTAATAAGATGTGAAATATCTCTTAGGAGAAAACTTGGGAGAAGAAGTGAATTGGATAGGGCCTAATATGTCTAAAGCACAGCACCAACATTCATAAGAATACATTTGCATCTTATTTTTGGAATCTGTTGACTACCCATACCTATTTTGCTTGATGAAATAATACATTGTGCAGTTGATATAAACTTCCAACTTGACACAAAATGTTAGCCCTGCTATTGGCTGAAAATGTGATGGGGCAACCAATGGTGATTGACATGGGATCTCTCAGAGCGTAGAATCTAAAGCTTACATACACACACTAGATGACGGCTAGCTTACATACACACTATGCCTGGCTGCTTCCATTGCTGCTTCCTTTGATTGGCATTTGTTTTGCCTTAAATATTTCTTTTTAATTTTCTTTATCAGGGCCGGAAAAACCAGCAAGAGGCAGGAGGCGATGAAATTAAGAAATTCGATGGAGCTGGATATGACAAGGATCTGGTGGAAGCTTTAGAGAGAGACATCATCTCCAGAAATCCCAACATCCATTGGTATGTGTACAGTTTTTCAAAAACTATTTTTATTGACAAAAACTATAAAGGTACAGCAATCCACTGCACAGCGGGAAGGGGAGGTCTTCTCCATCAGTGCTTTGTTGGTATAAATGTGTCAGCTTCCATATCCCTCTCGCTTCAGGTGTGCTTTAAAGAGAACCTGTAACAAAAAAAAATCTCCCTCTGGGAGATACTTACCTCGGGAGGGGGAAGCCTCATGGTCCCAATGAAGCTTCCCCAACCTCTGTAGCCTGGGGCAATCCAGCGCTGGCTCCCCAAAACTTCCTTGACAAAGCCTGACAATAACTGTGCAGGCGCGGCAATATTTACCTACCACGATCTTGCGCAAGGGCAGTAGCGGCTCTCCATTCGGGCTAAGGCAGAAATGGCCAAGCCCGATCGACCCGCTCTACTGCACAGGCCCAAAGGACTCGTGGTTACGCAGTAGAGCGGATACAATCGGGGCTCGGCTATTTCCACCTCAGCCCGAACAAAGAGCCACTAGTGCACCTTCGCAGGATCGCAGTATGTAAATATTTACCTTGTCGCTGTTCAGGGGGTTGCAGAGCTAGATTGCCGGGAAGAAGGAGGATTGGGGAAGCCTCGTTAGGATCCGGAGGCTTCCCCCTTCCAAGGTAAGTATCCCCCAGAGGTTTTTTTTTTTTTTTTTTTGTTACAAGTTTTCTTTAAACAACCGGTGTAGAACTGTTTTTGCCATCTGAGGCACGGGCATCATAACTTTGTTACTTAGCAGACCTGAAGGGAACCTGAAGTGGTGGAAATACGAAGGCTTCCATCTTTATTTCCTTTTAAATAATGCCAGTTGCCTGGCTGTCATGCTGAGGTTTTGGGTTTAGTTGTTTTTGAGTCATGCACCTGCAACAACAGTGGTGTCAGGCCAAAGTCAATGCATCTGATTTGTATGCTCATTCTGGGCAATGACTTAATGTATCAGAGGAATTAAGCACGGTGACGCAGTGGTTAGCACTCTCGTCCTGCAATGCTGAATTTGAATCCCAGCCAGGGCACTATCTGCATGGAGTTTGTATGGTTTCCCCTTGTCTGTGTGGGTTTCCTCTGGGCACTTCGGTTTCCTCTCACATCCAAAAAACATACAGATAAGTTAATGGGTTTCTCCCTAAATTGTCCCTAGACCGCAATACATACACTATACAATACTTACATAGACATATGACAATGGCAGGGATTAGATTGTGAGCCCTTCTGAAGGACAGTTAAGTGACAAAACAATATACTCTGTACGCCGCTGTGGAAGATGTTGGCGCTATATTAATAATAATAAATTCAGCCAATTGGCAATGTTTGTTAGAGAAGGAAGATGGCAGCCTCTGTATTCCTCACTTCATGTTCCCTATAAATCAGTGCTGTCCAACTTCACGGGCATGGAGGGCCATTATTTTTTCAGACCCCACGGTGGAGGGCCGAAGGTTCTTGCTAGAGCTGCAGAGCCCCCCCCCCCCCCCCCCCAGGAAAAAAAATGCAATTAAATGCAAATTGGCAGCACTTTCCACAAAATGCGCTCCACGCCGAAAAATGGGTGTGGCCATGGACCAGAATGTGGTTGTGGCCACGGGTGGAGACAAATTTGCATGAACTTAGCAATGTGGGACATTAGATTAGGACAGTGGTGGCGAACCTTTTGGAGGCTGAGTGCCCAAACTGCAACCCAAAAGTCACTGATCTATCGCAAAGTTTTAACTCATACATGAACATTATGGAAAATCCAAGTTGAAAATAAACTCTGAAGATAAACAATTTCATCCATCCTACTCCTGAAAATTGTATTTTTTTTTAGAACCTCCCAGTTTTATTTTCCGTTTTAAAAAGTTAAAAAAGTACCGTAGGTTTAATGCTATTGTCTCATGATGATGATTCAGCTTTTCCATAGTCTCGCAGTTGACAATCATGTGACCCCCCCAACAAGACACATTCAGCAATCATGAGGCCCCCAACAAGACAAATTCTACAATCATGAGGCCCCCAACATGACACATTCAGCAATCATGAGGCCCCCAACAAGACACTAGGTAATTGTTCCACACTTTTGCTCACCTGTCAGGTCCAAGTAACTTAGACCGCTGCCGGTGCCTTGAACTCCTGCAGGTCCACCACTCCTGCATATACTTGTACAATAGAAAAAACGGAGACGGCACACCAATGGCTCAGCAAACAACTGTATTGAGTATGCAGAGGCACAGACACGACATGTTTCGGGCGTAGCCCTTCCTCAGGTGTGCCCCACCCTACTTCAGTGACACCTTTATACCCCACCCACAGGAAACCACCTGACCATAAATCTGGTCACATGGTGGACAACCAACATAGTGCAAATAATAAACAATGTACAAACAAGTTCATCACAGTCCTTACATCAATTATCTATTAGTCCACATTTGGGGAACTACACCTGACGGTGTCTACCCCAGAGAATCACTGAGGAAATGGTTACCCCGATGACTAAATTCAACATAGGTTACAATACCATTCTTGATACATTCAGTTTTCAGATTTCAATATCTTTTCTAGGGCAGTCACATATAAAGCCTGTAAGAGAGGACACATTAGAGAAAACACTTGAGACTTACGTTTTCATTAAGTCCTTTTGGTTGAATACAATCAAATCTCTTTATCCACCTGGCCTCACACTGCAATAGGAGTTTTTTCCTATCACCTCCTCTCGACAAGGCTGGTACATCCTCAATCACAAACCATGTGATTGAGGATGTACCAGCCTTGTCGAGAGGAGGTGATAGGAAAAAACTCCTATTGCAGTGTGAGGCCAGGTGGATAAAGAGATTTGATTGTATTCAACCAAAAGGACTTAATGAAAACGTAAGTCTCAAGTGTTTTCTCTAATGTGTCCTCTCTTACAGGCTTTATATGTGACTGCCCTAGAAAAGATATTGAAATCTGAAAACTGAATGTATCAAGAATGGTATTGTAACCTATGTTGAATTTAGTCATCGGGGTAACTATTTCCTCAGTGATTCTCTGGGGTAGACACCGTCAGGTGTAGTTCCCCAAATGTGGACTAATAGATAATTGATGTAAGGACTGTGATGAACTTGTTTGTACATTGTTTATTATTTGCACTATGTTGGTTGTCCACCATGTGACCAGATTTATGGTCAGGTGGTTTCCTGTGGGTGGGGTATAAAGGTGTCACTGAAGTAGGGTGGGGCACACCTGAGGAAGGGCTACGCCCGAAACATGTCGTGTCTGTGCCTCTGCATACTCAATACAGTTGTTTGCTGAGCCATTGGTGTGCCGTCTCCGTTTTTTCTATCCCCAACAAGACACATTCAGCAATCTTGAGGCCCCCAACAAATCATGAGGCTCCCAACAAGACACATTCAGCAATCGTGATGCCCTCAACACGACAAATTCAGCAGTCATGAGGCACATAAATAGACAGCATTTCACATAAATAGGCAGAATGCCCCTTTAATATGGTAGACACCTCTCACCTGGCTTCTGAATTCTCCTCTACTGGCTGCTGTGCCTGGCTGGCCTGGCAATAGTGTTTTTGGCCAGATTGGTGATGATGTGTGGGCTGAAAGGCCTTGCGGTGCTACTGTGGCCGGGCTGGCGGTGATGTTGTGGTGTGGCCGGATGAGGTAGTGACAGGTGCCCCCCCCCCCCCCCAGTTAGATAGTGACAGGTGTCCCCCCAGTTAGATAGTGACAGGTGTCCCCCCAGTTAGATAGTGACAGGTGTCCCCCCAGTTAGATAGTGACAGGTGTCCCCCCAGTTAGATAGTGACAGGTGTCCCCCCAGTTAGATAGTGACAGGTGTCCCCCCAGTTAGATAGTGACAGGTGCCCCCCCAGTTATAGATAGTGACAGTTGCCCCCCCAGTTAGATAGTGACAGGTGCCCCCCCCGAGCTAGATAGTGACAGGTGCCCCCCCCAGTTAGTGACAGGTGCCCCCCAGTTAGTTAGTGACAGGTGCCCCCCCAGTTAGTGACAGGTGCCCCCCCAGTTAGATAGTGACAGGTGTCCCCCCAGTTATAGATAGTGACAGGTGCCCCCCCAGTTAGATAGTGACAGGTGCCCCCCCAGTTAGATAGTGACAGGTGTCCCCCCAGATTGGTGATGATGTGTGGGCTGAAAGGCCTTGCGGTGCTACTGTGGCCGGGCTGGCGGTAATGTTTTGGTGTGGCCGGATGAGGTAGTGACAGGTGCCCCCCCAGTTAGATAGTGACAGGTGCCCCCCCCCAGTTAGATAGTGACAGGTGCCCCCCCACCCCCAGTTAGATAGTGACAGGTGTCCCCCCAGTTAGATAGTGACAGGTGTCCCCCCAGTTAGATAGTGACAGGTGTCCCCCCAGTTAGATAGTGACAGGTGTCCCCCCAGTTAGATAGTGACAGGTGTCCCCCCAGTTAGATAGTGACAGGTGTCCCCCCAGTTAGATAGTGACAGGTGTCCCCCCAGTTAGATAGTGACAGGTGCCCCCCCAGTTATAGATAGTGACAGTTGCCCCCCCAGTTAGATAGTGACAGGTGCCCCCCCCCCCCCCCCCAGCTAGATAGTGACAGGTGCCCCCCCAGTTAGTGACAGGTGCCCCCCCAGTTAGATAGTGACAGGTGTCCCCCCAGTTATAGATAGTGACAGGTGCCCCCCCAGTTATAGATAGTGACAGGTGCCCCCCCAGTTATAGATAGTGACAGGTGCCCCCCCAGTTTTAGATAGTGACAGGTGCCCCCCCAGTTAGATAGTGACAGGTGCCCCCCCAGTTTTAGATAGTGACAGGTGCCCCCCCCCCAGTCTTAGATAGTGACAGGTGCCCCCCCCCCCAGTTAGATAGTGACAGGTGCCCCCCCAGTTAGACAGTGACAGGTGCCCCCCCCCCCCAGTTAGATAGCGAGGTGTCCGTTACCTCTGATCTGCTGCTGTGTCCCCGCTGCCGCTGCTTCACAGCTCAGACCTCACAGATCGCGGCGACTGAAGCAAGCAGAGCGCGCGCATGGCATCCGCGCGGCAGAACGTCACATGCAGAAGTGACTAATGATGTCACTTCCGCATGTGACGTACTCCGTGCGGGTACCATGCACACTCTGTTTGCCTCAGTCGCCGCGATCTGTGAGGTCTGAGCTGTGAAGCAGCGGGGACACAGTAGAGGCCACACAAGAGGGAGCAGGCATGGCGCCCATAGCGCAAGCCATGCCTGCATCTCGGGGAGACCAGCGGGCCAAAACAGGAGGCCTGGCGGGCCGGATGCGGGCCGCCAGTTGGACAGCGCTGCTCTAAATGATCAGAATCCATACTAGTGTATGAATTAGTGATGGGCCTGCTTCTGGCATGCTGGGCAATCCCCCATGTGAGCCTGAGTCTGTTATCTTTGTTCAATACAGAACTGGATATAAATATTCTAATCTGTGGATTTTGTGGAGCCATCCACTATCTATATATTTCAGCCATCCTTCAGGTCTGAATTACCAC
This sequence comes from Hyperolius riggenbachi, assembly GCF_040937935.1. Lineage (NCBI taxonomy): Eukaryota > Metazoa > Chordata > Amphibia > Anura > Hyperoliidae > Hyperolius > Hyperolius riggenbachi. The sequence continues at coordinate 88,226,591 of NC_090647.1, read as the reverse complement.
CCGCTATGGATAGACACATTCCCCGTTATGGCTTTAACTGATATAATTATGTGTTTTTTTTGCTGCCCATCAATCTTCATAGTACTCAACGTGCTGTATTCATTATTTTATTGATGAAACATTTTTTTATATTACTGTGCAGTGGGTTGTTCTCCTTTTCTAGTTTATGCCATTTCTGTTAATTTGCCTATCGGCTTTTGTATGACTCACTGCACAACTCGCTCTCACTTTAGCGGGAGCCCGTCTTTTCTTGGCTGTTCCTAGAATGAAAACTATTTTATGCTTAATTAATTTGAAATAATGTTGTATTAAATGAATATAAAATACTTTGCCTGATTCAGGCTTTTAATCAAACACTTGGCTCCTGCTCTGCTTTTTACGTATAGTTGGTTCTAGTACTGAAACTGTTTCAGAGTCCCTTTTCTGTGCTGTAGTTATTTTGTTCAGATGAGCAGATGAGCTGCAAGAAATGCGCAAATAAATCCCTAGCTCTAATGAATTAGCAAATCTCCTAATTTGAGAACAGAGAGTTTTAGATTAGTTTAGACTGAATATTTGCACGCAGACAGACTTGACCCATCTGCAGAGAATTGTAGGCGCTGCTCTAGTTTAGGGAACTCAGCAGCAGCAGGAAACCTCATAGGGGAATTCCGCTAATGTGACTGAGTGGACAGCACCCTCTTAAACTGCTAGGCTTCCAATTGGTTGTAGTAAACCACGCCCCTACTATTCAACCAATCACAACGCTTCATGCTGTAGATGGATCTGTGATTGGAGAACTGTTCCCTATGAGCTTTCCTGCTGGGTCCCCTAAACTAGACTAGTGCAGAATTGCTCAATAAGGAAATCCAGGAAAATTAGGATTCATGAAATGCTGAAGTTTTAAAAAAAAAAAAAAAAGATCCGCTTTGACCTTGTGGTTACAGATTGCCCAGCAAGCTCATGGTGAAGCAGAACACCTAGGAGTGTGTAAGGGGCTAAAAGGGATCAAAAAGCCTCCTTGCTAAAATGCTATGAAAAACAGAAGCCTTCATGAAACAGAAGGTATTTGTGATTATTCAGGTTGGAGTGAGCTCTGAGGTGTCCCACGATGCATCACTGCTGAATATGCAAATCATCTCTTTGTTTTTCCTGATAGCTAAATATGCCTCCAGAACCACTGGGATGCAATGTTAATATTACAGAAACAAGCTGACACATTGTATTCCAGTGGATCTGGAGTTGTGGTTCGCTTACAGGGTCAGCAAAAAGATGATTTGCATATTCAGCAGTGATGCATTCTGGGACACCTGATATGTTCAGTCCAACCTGAATAATCGCAAATACCTGGTATTTCTAGAAGGCAAACTCCTGTTGATCTTGTGGTCAAGTGATTAATGTTATCTAATAATGGAGAGAGCAAGCGAGTCTAAGGCTAGATTAACACCGGTGAAGAGGACAGTGTCGGAAACACACTCACAAAAGAGTGGTACATCGATGTTGCCACACAGTCAACTGTGACATGGTTTTGCATGGTAATTTCACCTTCAGGGAATATGCTGTGCGAGAGAAGCCACTGAACTGGGATGTGATGCAGCCCGCATGCAGCTGATGTGTCTCAGCAAGCACCTCATTACACATCCTTACAGGAAAGTATGAGACACGTGGCTCTTGCTTTATGAGGTTGACAGGGTTTTACAGGGAATAGCTCAGTTTTTATAGGAGCACCTTAGTGTCACTTTAACAGAGTTGTGCTTATTATGGTTGATTTATATAGAACCAGCAGCGGTGCTGTGCATAGACATACAGTATATGGTGCATACAGATGAAGATACGGTAGCAGGGATGGGTGAGATTTGTCAGGGGTTCCAGAGTGAGACGGGTCTTGCGTAGCACCTGAATTTGACACGGCTATAGCAATGCTGTAGTCTGCACCCTGCATATGGCTAATTCGGGGACCCGTCGATTGCCGGACCTCGAATTAATTCTCCCATCTAGTTCCTACCATTTGGAGGGGGAATAGTAACCAATGCCGGCCGGAATTTTAGAAGCAGCAGGGTTAGTCGTCATTTGTCTCACCCTACGCCAAAAAGACCAGGCCGGCGAAGGTGAATGTATCCCCCCCCCCCCGTAAAGCAGTATTAGGTGTACTCCCCCCCCCCCCCCGCCCAGGTAACATTGCCCCCCCCCCCACAAGGTAGCAGCATTAAGTGGCCCCATTTTCATTTACTCCCCCCCCCCCCCTCCCAAGGGTGTGTGTGGTGGGAAGAACTAAATGTTAAGATAACTTGTTCCTCTCTATACCGGATACCGACTGTGGTCTCTACCAGCTCAATCTTCAGTGTGGGTAATATTTCTGTAAATAACTCTGTAAATAACTCTGATAATAACCTGACAATTCTTATTTCTTATCCATTTTAAGTAAAGAGAATGGCCGTGTGATTACTGTGGACGTTCTCTAAGGAGTGTGTTCAAGGAAAGCGAGAGGCAGCCATGCAGACAAATCCACCCTCCTTAGAAATATGCTTTTGGAAATTGTTACTGGCTTAAGTGATTAACACCTGAGTAAAACAGGGCTACGATTAAGCCAGAAAATCCGCCACCTACCTGCGAATGCTTTCCAGTCACTTGAAATGTATTCTGTATTCACGGTAAAAATTGCATATTTGGTCCGGATGTTGTATTAGCAATGAGATGATTTGTTTTTCATAAGGGAATATCTGGGTATTAGGCGTAAAAGCTCACGGAAGAGCCTGGTAAATTCTGCTTCACAATCCTGTCTTCGGAGCTCATTTTAATGAAGGCTATAGGCTGTGGGCTACTATATAGTGAGCGTAATCTAAATCCAGGCTTAATGGGGAAAATATATTCTAAGAAGGGTTTATTTTAATTTTTTGTGCATGTTCAATAAAACATGTAGATGCTCACGAAGGGAGTCTGAGATGGAGAGAGACCTGCATTTCCAGATAAGAACGTGTGTTTCTTACTTTTGATCAGCATTTATGGAATGCCAGCATGCTGTATCCCTCAGTGCTTTAGCGTTACATAGTTCAGTTCACATTGGAACTCCCCAGTGGAGCTGGCTGTCAAGTCCCTAGCATGCTCATACGAGCGTTTATGATGGTTGCTCATAGTACATTTTAATTGGTTGTCTTGTGTGGCCACCTCAGTACTGCCAGCATGGATGCGAGTACAGATGGGATGCTTCGGCGCTCTCTAACTTACTCTCTAACTTAGAACTACTTCTGGCCATTTCCACTCACAAACTACTGTGGAGATAACATGGACATTATGCAGGTGTTACTATGTCACAGCTATGAAACTTTTTCTTTATATTCTTGTCATCACAGATATTTTACTACAATCTTCTGCCTTTTGAAGGGTTAAAACGTGCCTCGGGCTGTTTTTTGATTTCCGTATGTTACTGCCAGAACCCAAAGTCTGGCCACTTTCGGGATCTGGCCAGCCAATGTTAAAAGTGACCGGCTGTTGCGGCCAATATGCAAAGAATAAAACATGGTTGTCAATTATCGGACTTTGGTACCTGGCCAGCCAATATGTGAAGTGGCCAACTGATGCTGGCAATACGTAAAGAACTAGCTTGTTATGGACTTTGGCCAGCCAGAACTTGACCTGACCAGAGCTGGCCAGCCTAATCCAAAACAAAGGAGCAAAGTTCGGCTGCGGCAGTATATGCATTTCTCTAGGCTTCTCAACCTGCCCCCACTTTGCCCCGGTGTCCTCTGTCTCACCTCTCTACTCTGCAACTCCGTCCCTCCACTCTACATGTCCCCTCTCCAGCTTTTTATTCCATTCCCTGTGTTGCTGGTATTCACTGCTGTATGGGCAACATTTTCATACAGCAGTGAATATTGACAACACAAACTGCAAAAAAAAAAAAAATTTGCTGGAGAGGCCACACACAGGCAATCTGCTGGAAGGGCTGCCCTGTCTAATTTTCATCCCATCAGTGAGGGGACATGGGATGTTGGAGGGATGGAGTTGAAGTATGGAGAGGTGAGAAAGAGGACACCAGGGCAAAATAGATACTGCCACAACCTCTGCTGATTTGCTCTTTTGTTCGGGATTTGGCTGGCCAGCTCTTGTGAGGTCATGTTCTGGCTGGACGAAGTCCAAAATGAGCTAGTTCTTTGCATATAGCCGGCATCAGTTAGTCACTTTGCATACTGGCTGGCCAGATGTCAACTGTGGGATCTGGCCGTAACCTATATATGTATATTTCTCCACGACGAACCTATTTTGTTATTGGATTATATACTGTACTTTCCCTTTGTCAGACAGTTATTAGCTGATTGAAACTTACCTTTAACTCATTATGTACTAGGGCGCCAGCAAAAGGCAGAGCTCAAATTATGATTAAAAACACTGCAGTTCGGCCACCAGCAATAGCTGGAAGCCAAATTGCATCTTACTCCCACTGTAGGATGCCATGGAGGGGGAATAGTAATTTATGCCGCCATGAAATTTGCCACAGCAGGGTGAGCCATGTCGCGGTTTCATCCTGCATCCAAATTTCCCAGCGCCCTTTCTTTTTACACAATCGCCTCTCTGGAGCCAGTGGAATGGAAACAAAATAAGCAGTCTGTCAAACTCCAGGGCCCCTGGATGTCCATGCGTCTGCCCATTTGTGTACAGCAGCTACGGCTAGGAGCGTTCTGGACATACTTACTTCAGAAGCGCTATCTGTGCGTGACCATCCACTCACGCATATGTAGTACGGAGCTCTCTGTCTTCAGGAGTACTCGGGCACACCAGTGCTTCCGGGGGCTCTCAGAGGTGGTAAAATTGAACAGGGTACAGCAGTGGCGCGAGGGTACGGAGAGAGGCCCGGGAAAGCTCTATAACATCCAGACCCTTGCCTGTACATAGGCATCTGCCTTTTTTTTCCACAGTCACGTCAGCATTGCTTTAACACTAAAAGAAAAATAGAAAGTGACTTTTACTTATAATCCTATTTATTTTATATACAGTAAATACATATCTGAATTGAATTATGGTTTCCAGCATTTGCCGAACGCTAACACGTTTTTTTTTTTTTTTAATCAATAGGGAAGATATTGCTGATCTGGAAGAAGCAAAGAAACTGTTGCGAGAAGCTGTGGTCCTGCCAATGTGGATGCCTGATTTCTTTAAGGGTATCAGAAGACCCTGGAGGGTGAGTATAGTTTATAGTGCTGATATTTTTTTTTCCCCGTCTGCAGCTGAAAATTCAGTGATAGATGGAAGCTGGTAGTGGTCACACTTCCCGCATGCAGTATCGCATAAGATGTGACGTCTGTTAATCGATGGGCTGGTTCACGTTTTGTGCAGTTTCCGCGTGCTGGAAAAAACTTGCTTTAAATTACTGACAAGATTGCACAAGTTCATAATAAATGATTAAGGACGGTTTTACACTTGAGGTTGGTTTGTGGTGCGATCCCCCGCCGAATGGCACAGCAAAAAATAACAAACATATAACCCTGCGGCATAGTACGAAGACAGGGTAATATGCATCGTGCCGCCCCCCTGCACACCCCTGGCCACCCCTTGCCCATTGACATACTCCTTCCTGGACAGGAAGTACGTCACTGGGATTCCCAGGGACCCCCTTCGTCCTGCACATGCATGTGGCACGGCCCCCAATCTTTTTAAAAGGTATGCTGTGGAAGTCCGTCTGTAACGCGCTGTTGACTTTGCTGTGGATTGGGATCTTCTGGTGCAAAGGGTTAAGTGTGAATGGCCCCATTGCCTTGCATTGCTGTAGCGTTACCCTGCGGTTACACACGGTAACTCAACACACACTTGCAATGCAAGTTTAACCACTTCCCTACCCTGGTAATTTTCACAGTTCAGCTTAGCTCTGATTACTTTGGCAATAACTTTATCAATAATTATCACAACTAAATGATCTATATATTGGTGTTTTTTTCAGGACAAATTAGGCTTTTGTGGCTGATATTTGTCATTAGTAATTACCTTATTTTCTATGCATTTTAAAAGGAAAATAAGGAAAAAGTGAAAAAATATACACAATTTATCCAATTTCATACATTATAGCTTTAATGGGGCTGGATCCAGCTGGGGTGGCTGGATAGTGTAATGGCTAATGGCTCTGCCTCTGACGTAGGAGTCTTGGGTTCAAATCTAGGCTCTTCCTATTCAGTGAGCCAGCACCTATTCAGTAAGAAGTTCTTTGGGTAAGACTCCCTAACACTGCTACTGCCTACTGAGTTCACTGTAGTGGGTGCCTCGCAAGCGCTTTGAGTCGGACAGAAGAAAAGCGCTATTCAAAATAGTGGCTGGATAGTGTACTGGTTAAGGGCTCTACCTGTGACACAGGAGACCTGGGTTCAAATCTCTGCTCTACCTGTTCAGTAAGCCAGCATCTGTTACTGTCTGCTCCTGGACTGTATATTTTAAACTTGTTTACTAATTAACTCTTCCATTGAATTCCCTGGGAGGAGGAGAGGGGTTTGCTGTCATTCTCTTACAACTGTAGTGATGTTTTCAGCTCAGAGATAAACAGTGTTATCTAAGAGTTTGTTGGAAGGAGAGTGCAGAGACTTATTTTCACGTCATAGGGACAGCAAGTGGTTAAAAGGGGCCTCAATGAACCTTAAGATTGAATGGTTTGGTTGTATCGTGTGTGGCCACTTTAACTCTTAACCCATTCTCTTTACTTTACAGGGAGTTCTAATGGTTGGACCACCCGGTACCGGTAAAACCATGCTGGCAAAAGCTGTAGCCACAGAATGCGGAACAACATTTTTCAATGTTTCTTCTTCAACGTTAACCTCCAAGTACAGAGGAGAATCCGAGAAGCTGGTCCGCTTATTATTTGAAATGGTGCGTTTTTCTTTGTGATTTACTGCATATTTCTGCTGTATCCCTCTAGAAAATTGAAACCACCAGGAAGAGCCGCCTGCAGACAAGTAATACATGTGCCTGGGAGCAATATTAGAGGAAAAATACACATTTAGAATGGTACCAGCAGCAGCCCATCTTCAGAGATGCTTATTTAGTATGTAACGGGATGTGGTATTCACTGCATAGCAACCAAGAACAGAGTCCGCTTTTGGGGGAATGATAGTCTGGCTGTGCAATAGACTGTACAGTAGTTATTTTTTAATACAGAATCCTACATATTGTAAGCCAGAACAGACAACTGCCTTTCCTTTTTGTGCACATACAGTTTTTGTTGGAGAGTGTCTCTAAAAGCATCATAAAAGTTATATTTCCTTTTTTTCCTCATTTAAACTGAACAATGCAGCATGAAAAACCTACCTTATCACAACCTACAGTGCAGTATCTTTGTGAGCAAGCCATCCTCCATTGTGTAAAAGCTTATGCAAAGTATGAGCTCACTTTCTTTAGGGGATGTACAGTATGAGGCTCTGATTGGCTGTTTGCTGATCACTTTATGTGATGTAAATCCAATCACCGGTTACCTGGTATTTTGGGAGCAACAAATCATGTGACTTTACACAACATCCGTTCCTACTTCTAACCATTAGGCCTGGTTCATTCTGGCACGGATGGAAAACTGATCTGTGTAAAAACTGATCGATAGAATGTATCAGTTTTTAAAGGCATCACTTTTCCATCCGTGACCCTCCGTTCCGGTTACAAACGGATAGATCCGGAAAAATCGTTGCTGATTCACACTTGCCGTCCATGAGGCAGAACGGACTAAACAGATACATTTGAACAGACCAATGTGAAAGGATCCATTGATTAACTTGGTATCTGTTTTTGTCTGTTCCGTTACGGTCCGCTAAACCTTCCCTTTTTAGGCCAATGTGAATTTGGCCTTATCTTGGAATTAAATTTCAAATGGTTGGTGCTCCATAGGTTCTTCCTGACTGCTATCCTAGAACGCCTGAAGGGAAGTGTGTAGGGGGGGGGGGGGGGGGGGGGTGTTGGTGTGGGGGCACATCTGTAGGTGAGTGATTACTACAAAAAAAAGTCTATTATATTTTATGTGAAAATAATGTTTATACATACTGCATTAAATCGTTTGACTACTCTGTGGTTTAGGTGTGAGGGATGGAGGATGGAAGACGCTTCTTTTTTTAAGGGTGCGTACAGACATGCGACTATAGTCGTTTAAAACTATCGTTACCGACGGCATCGCCCGACGATCGTTCGTAAAAAGTGCACGAACGATCATTAAAACAACCGACCAACGAGATATGCTGTTGGTAAAGATCGATCCATTCTGCCAGATCTTTTCCAACGACCATCGTTCAAAAAGTAATGTCTGTACAACGATCGGTCGTTGATCGTTCGTTCTCAAAGCTTTGCACATGCTCAAACAGTTCTTTTTGACACTTGTGTTTGAAATCAGTTTATACATCATGTTGCGCGCGCAACGCTCGTTCCAAGATCGTTCGTACACGAACGATGTTCAAAGTAGCCTTTCTTCAAACGATCATCGGCCGATACCTCCTTTAACATCGTTCGTCGTTCAGAACGAACGATCGTTATCGTATGTCTGTACGTACCCTTACTCTTCTCCCCATTTAGAGGATTATGTGATTATATAAAAGAACGATGAAAGACAATTGCACAATTGACTAACCTATGTAAAGACCACTACACACTTACAAGACAAATTAAACTTTGTGCAACAAGATTTTTTGTGGTCTAATCATTACTATGAATGGCAGAATTAAAGTACATACAGCCATGCATCATTGTTGTTTGATGTCTTCTGACAATCATGCAAGCAAAAACTAAAGACCACATGTGCAGTACAAATACAGCCTGCACATGGCCAGTTCAGGGCAACAGATCAGAAATGCTTATTAGTTCCCTGTATACAACAACCCAGGACAGATCACAGCGATTGCCCAACATTTTCTAGCACATTAGGTTTTCCTTACAGTAAACTTTTACTGTTGCTGTCTTTACTGGTCATTTGGCAGCAAATCTTGCCAAGATTTAGTTCCAAATGACTCTACTTGCTGGTGTGTATGGCCTTTAGCAAACAGATTTTGAAAACTGGTGTAATACTGTTATGGCTGCTCCTGTCACATAAAACAAAAAAGATTTCATTTGTAAATTAGTAATGCAGTATTTATTTGATCATCTGTGTTGGATACCGCACCCAGCGGATGAAGTCAATTGGGCACTTACATCAGTAGGCATCTAAAAGACGACTGTGTTAATTATCGATTATAAGGCACCTAAGCGGTGATTTGGATGCCCAGTGCGGCTAGTAGCCGGTCGATTACTTTGTGGCAATTAATGGTTGTGAACGATCTACTATAACTATCGGTTTGGGGGTGGTTTTTAGGGTTAGTCCTTAGGTAAGGGGTCTATTTTAGGCACGATCAGGTGGTTAGGGTTTGGCATTAGGTAGTTTGGTTAGGGTTAGCCACCTACAGGGGTGATCAGAATTAGGCTGTAGGTGGGTGATGAGTTAGGAGTGAAGGGTTCAAGTGGGACTGGGTGACGGGTATTGCAAAGTAAAATATTGGTAATTTATATTAGCAGCACCACAAAATGGTATAAAGTCTCTGTTCTTTTCAGCACTGGCACACACTGTCTAATTTTTCTAGAACGCATACATAAGCAACCACCTACTGGTAAAAGCCATTTAATCCATCAGCTTCTGTCTAGGATTTGGGTTTAAACTGGAAGAAATCCACTGAAGCTCAGGTAGAACATACACACTCCATACAGATATTGTCCCTGGTAGGGTCTTAGTGCAGCAACAAATTAAAGCTAACCACTGCCTCTCTGCTTTGCCTCCAAACGTCTTATTTCACAGCTGAAGATAAATGATCATGTGCCCTTTTGGTTGGTCATTTCTGTGTATATGTTGTATGTTTTATAAGGTATTTTAGTGAGACTTGCAATTGATCTCCACAGGCAAGGTTTTATGCCCCAACTACAATTTTCGTGGATGAGATTGACTCAATCTGCAGCAGAAGGGGAACGTCTGATGAACATGAGGCCAGTCGGAGAGTCAAGTCTGAGCTGCTCATTCAGATGGACGGTACTGCTGCTAGCTGTCTAGCTTCATTCATTATTGTATTATCAGGCTGTGATACCTATTAATTACATTATCCCAATCGCTGCCTGTGAGCCTCCCTATTACTTATTAATTGTCCCCAGTGCTCCTCTTCCTCCAGTTCTTATCCCTAGGGGTCTAGCTGCTCCTAGCAGCTGTGGTAATAGCTGATCATGCTGCTACTCCCTCCAACAGCTCTGTTGCTCCACACTGTATATAGTACATAACCTCTACATGAAAATTAATTGAGAATACAGTTTTTGCAGTAGGGCTGTGGAGTCGGTACAAAAATCATCCGACTCCAACTCCTCAATTTATGAAATCTCCAACTCCAGGTACTCAAAATTACTCCGACTCCTTAGTCTAATACTTACCAGGGCTGAGTAGATTGTACAAAAATCATCCAACTCCTCAGTTTTATGAAACCATCGACTCCGACTCCAGGTACCCAAAATTGCTCTGACTCCTCTTCTCCGGCTTCAAAGCACTGAGTTCAGCACTATCTAAGCAACTAGATGGAGGAGCCAAAGAGTAAGCGAAAACAAACCCATGGTGGTTACTGTGGGGACAAGGACACTAGGACAACAATTTTCTGCATTCTGACTTATATTATTATTAGGTATTTACTATATATAGTGCCGACATCTTCCGCAGCACTTAACAGTAGGGAGGTGGAGTCGGAGCAATTTTGGGTACCTGGAGTCTGAGTCGGTGGTTTCGTAAACTGAGGGGTCTGAGTCTGATAATTTTTTGTACCGATTCCACAGCCCTGCTTAATAATGGCAGTATTTGTATAGCGCATTTCTCCTGTCGGACTCAATGCGCTTTTGAGGCAGCCACTAGAGCGCACTCAGTAGGCAGTAGCAGTGTTAAGGAGACTTGCCCAAGAAACTCCTTACTGAAATAGGTGCTGGCTTACTGAACAGGCAGAGCCGAGATTTGAACCCAGGTCTCCTGTGTCAGAGGCAGAGCCCTTAACCATTACACTATTCAGCCACTGCTTAACAGAGTATACCGTATATAGTCTTGTCACTAACTGTTCCTCAGAGATCACAATCTAATCCCTACAATAGTCCTATACTCATTGTAGTCTAGGGCCAATTTAGGGGGCAAAGCCATTTAATTTATGACTGTGTAGATTAGCCTTTCTCAGTCTTTAAAAAAAAAATACCCTGGAGGAACCCTGCAAATATTTTTTGTATGTCAAGGAACCCCTGCAAGTAATGTTTGGATCTCAAGGAACTCTTGCATTTATTTTGCAGGAGGCATACTCTTGTAAAGTAGTTGTGGCTGTGTATTTCACCTCCCCCTATTACAGTGCCCCTTAGTATATTGTTCCCCTATTCTAGTGCTTCTTATTAATGTGCTCATTATTATTCTGACCCTCAATGTAGTGCTTCTTTTTACAGTATCCCCTACTGTGGTGTGCTCTATCATACTTCTCCCCCCCCCCCCCCCCCCCCCCCCCCCACAATGGGGAAAAATGCCAGGGAACCCCTTTGCTACTGCAAAACTGCAAAGTGCATGATTTCATATTGATTGTTTAATTTATATACAGGAATTGGAAATACAGAATCATGTACAGTATGTGGAAAATCATTTTTTTTTTCATTTATTTTTTAAGGACAAGTGTGCATGACAAAAACTGCTGTTTTGTGAAGAAATATACCAGTGACTGAGGTTTATTGACAACCCCACTTTAAATCTCTTGCTATGAAAACTTGTGTTGGCTGGGTATTAGAAATTAAATTAAATGTTCAACTGTTACACGAGAGTCCATATTGTTTTGGGGTTTTTTTTGGGACTGTGTGTAGAATGAAGGGCGTGTAGGGCCTGTGTGGTGTTGGTATGCCCTAGATCGTCTGCATCCCCTAAATGTCATGGCGTAACAATAACATGTTATCACGCTTGCTCCGCATTACTCATACACATTACTCAGAACTTTCAGTCTATGAAACTGTTAAAATCTGGTTTCAGAGACATGCGCAGTTGCCTGAAAGTAACGCCAGAAACTGCAAAAAGGACCACACCATTCGCCATGCAGGGTGCACCATTCCCATTCTTTGGACGGACTGCACCTTTACTTTAGTACCAGGGCAGCACAATATTACAGGGCAACTGCGTATGTCTCTGAAACCAGCTGTTTTGGAGACTGAAAGTTCTATTGGCCTTAGTGTGATGGCGCGTTATTGTTATGTCATGACGTTTAGGAGATGCCAGCGATCTAGTGCATACCGACACCACTTCTGCTGTGTTTGGAAACTAGCAGATGAATCCCTAAATGACATCACATAACAGAGCCAACTACCGTAGCAAAGGAGCGCTACACAGTAGTGACAGAAATATATAGCTCTGTATACAGCAGTTATCGCAAGTCACTGTATTGTTAGATGCAGCCAGTATGGTGATCCAGTAATCATTTTCCACGCACTGCAGAATCCGAAACTCTTTACCCGGTTTCACACTGGAAACCGTAACAGTAGCAGCGTTGCGGTGTGACAATTGCATCGCACTGCAGCGCTTGCAACAGCCTTCAGGGATTTCCGTGGTCATGCATGGTAATCTCCCTTATGCCTGCAGGACAAGCAGGAAGTGACACTCTGTCGCGCTCACTTCCTGCGGCCAACATTTTTGAATTTCGCAGAAGTGTATTGCAAAATAATGCGAGCGCTGAAAATGTTATAAAACCTGCATCACCATAGACTTACATGACTTCCAGTCGCCGCACATGTTGCCCAACAACGCGCTGTTGATCTTGTGGTAAATCGGATCGCTTTGCACCGCACCAGGTATGAAATTGCCCCACAGACTTTCATTGGCGTATTCTTACCCTGTGGCAAAACAGGGTAACGCAACTCGCCAGTGTGAAAGGGGTCTTTATATTTAAATGCACAAGGGGTTCAGGAGGGCACTAATAATCCTCGGGTAAACTAAGAACATTCTTATAATAGCTGCAGCTACACCAGGGAAACACTTGCAGCTGTAACATAGCGCTAAACATTTACAGGTTCTGATGAACAAAGAAAGAAAGTACAAAAAGATGTGGAGCTTTAAGTGCTGCCGGTACAGTTATATAAATAACCCGTCTCCCTCTGCTGAGCATTGAACAGTAGCAGTTATTTTATGTAAAACCCTCCAGGCTCTGTCTCCAGCCACTGTGCACAGATGCCATCTAAGAGATTGCCTGAGACGTGGTGCTTTATGAATGTATGCCTGGCTGATCTACTGGAGCAGCTCTGTGAAAACAGACTCGGGATTCTCGGGGAGGTTAGGAAACAAATGTGTTCTGAATAAAGATGATGCTGGAATTTGCCCACAAATTCTGCTTTCTTCTAATGGGCTTTGGGTTTTATACTGCAGGTGTCGGAGGTGCTCTGGAAAATGATGATCCATCAAAAATGGTTATGGTTCTGGCTGCTACCAACTTCCCGTGGGACATTGATGAGGCTCTGCGGAGGAGATTGGAGAAAAGGATCTATATACCGTTACCCACAGGTAATGAAAACACAGTAAATAAGTACTGCCCTTCTGCAACCAGAGCAAATCTGCAGCAGTGTCCCCTAGTAACCAACCAGGCTGCAGTTGTTGAATTAAATAAGAATTCCAATTGGTTGTTGTGTGAAACTGTTATGTTCTACTCCAGTTTAACAAATGTTGGCTCACCCTGCTGGCGCACAAATTTGGGGGGGGGGGGGTCATTAGGTGTTAAATACTAGTTCCCCTACAAGTCGTTGCAACTCTGAGGGAGAAGTAATCCTGGGTCCAGCTATCGCCGGATCCCCGAGTTACCTATGAGCAGGGCACAGACTATAGCATTATAGCCGCACCAAGCTCCGGCGCTATGCAGCGCCAAAAAGCCCTGCTTCGACCTCCTCATTGGGGATTCTTAATATACCTTTATTCTTAAGTGGTTGACCCTTACTAAAATGTAAATGATGTCTTTTAAATTTGTTTTTGTGGCAGCCAGAAAACAAAAACATAACCGCAAAAACCTGGAAGATAGGAAATGTAGTTTGGTGAAGTGAACAACTTCATGATCCGTGAGAAAAAGGGAAGATGCCTCAGTAACTAAAACAAAGGTCTCGAGAGGGTGGGGTCTTTTGAATGCAAAACACTTGCTCAATATGTGAGGATGATGACGCGCTTGTGTGAGGGGGGCTTGTGGGCATAAAAACAAAACACTCCAATTGAAACATACGAAGATGAGCACAAGGTGGCAATACAGACCCATACTGTAATCTTTGTATGCTATAACTGTTTACAGCCTCTTTTAAGATGTTGGGATAAAGGTTACGTAATAAGCCCCATCTGTGTGCTCTACTTCTACCCAGAGATTTATTTGTTTATGCTTGTCTTATTTTGATACATGTGAACTCACCTCTTTGTTTTCAATAAGCTGGAAAACCAGTTTCTACAAATATTTCTCAGGAGATCTATAGAAGGTAGTATTATTGCTCCACTTAAAGCTCTAATAAATGCTTTAAGACATTTTTAAAAAGTGAAAATTTACTCTTGTTAAGCCTGCTTACAAACCTATCAGGGCTGCTCAAATGTTTTTTTCAGGATTGATGCTCTTAAAAATGGCTTTTTCATTTATGTTTTCGTTGAAAGAGCACCTGAGGTCACCCCAAAGTTAATAAATCAAAGATATCATGCTGTGCTTACCACTGAAAAGCATACCTGCAAGTGTATCACTTGAAACTGTCCTCATGATCACTGTGGTCAGCCAATTGCTGTGGGAGGTTTTAAGAAGAATCAAGAATCAAGAAGGATTTATTCGCCAAGTACGGTGGTGCCGTACTCGGAATTGCTTGTGGTACACATGGCTTAGGCAAAGTACACAGCAACAGTTGTACATGTTACATAGACTGCTACAATTTACACATACTGGCAACATTAACAGCATAATACATTTCGCATAGACGGCTACAATTTACACATACTGGCAACATTAACAGCATAATACATTTGAAGTACATTTACAGCTATAATTACACGTACTAGCAACATTAGCAGTGAGCACCACCTAGTCAGCATGCTGATTGCAGACTGGGAGGTGAGTCAGGAGTTGTTAAGCAGTAGAATTGCCTGGGGGAAGAAAGAGTTCCTGCGCCTAGTGGTTTTGGATGGGATAGTTCGGAAGCGCCGGCCGGATGGGAGGTGCTCAAAGAAGCGGCTGCCAGGGTGGGAGGGGTCGCAGGAGATCCTGGTGGCCCTCTTCCTCATCCTAGCCGTGTGGAGGAGATCGAGAGGTGGCAGGGGCGATCCGATGATCCTTTCTGCCTCGCTAATGATTCTTTGTAGTTTATATCTGTCACCCGCCGTTGCACCAGCATACCAGACGATGACTGAGGAGCAAAGTATAGACTCAGTGGTGGCGGTGTAGAAGCTGGTCAGCAGCTCCCGAGGCATACCAAATTTTTTTAGTTGGCGCAGGAAAAATAGCCTCTGCTGTGCCTTCTTCTGAATTTTTATAGTGTTCTGCCCCCATCTAAGGTCAGTGGATAAGGTTGTGCCAAGGAACCGGACCGATGATACTATGGAGACTTCGGTCTCGCCTATGTAGACTGGAGGGGGAGTAGGAGGGTGTTTCCTGAAATCAACAATCAGCTCAACAGTCTTTGTTGCATTGAGGACGAGATTGTTGTCCTTGCACCAATTGCAGATTCTTTCTATCTCACTGCGGTAGTCTCGCTCTCCGTTGCTGTTGATGAGGCCGATGATCGTTGTGTCGTCGGCAAATTTGACGACTTTGACGGAGTCCGAGGAAGAGGTGCAGTTGTTGGTGTACATGGAGAACAGAAGCGGGGACAGTACACACCCTTGAGGTGCCCCTGTATTGGTCGTCCTCACGCTGGAGGAGCAGTTGCTGAGCTTGACCTGTTGGGTCCTGTCTGTGAGAAAACTCTTGACCCATGCGCAAAGCGTGGGGTCAATACCGACAATGACTGGCTACCACACTGATTGGTCTTCAGTGGCTCTCTGGGTGCCGAGGCTTCAAGCTGCTGGAGACATGTTCCAGCCAAAAAAAGCATACCAGCAGAGATCGCAGGAGCAGCAAGTAACATTCCCTCAACATTGGGTGCTTTAGGAATAGTCATTTACAGCATACACGTCACATTCTGGACTGTGGGCCTGCAAGTGGTTTCTCCACTTTGCATTATGTTTGGCCTTCTCCAGACCACCAGGGAAGCCATATTGGAGGTGAGGCATTAGATCTTTAGAGAAGCCATATAGGGGAGGAATGCACTAGACATAGGGAACTATACAGGGATGGGCTGTGTCAATAGACACCAGGGCACTATTTAGTCTTGGTCCCAGTGTTCAATTTCAGTCCACTTTTTATTTAAGTTGACACCTCTGATTTACAGTGTGAGAGTTGAGTCAATTCCACTTTTATGAAGAAAAACTCTTTGCCTGTAAAGTAAAAGTCCAAGGTGCATAAAATTAACAGAACATTTGTGTCAGCTCAAAATTGTTATCATCTTATTAACTTTTTGTTTACTATATAATAATATTGTGAAATTGGGGAAATATGTTTATCTTTAAATTTCTCATATTCCATGATCAAGTGAGGAAGCTGGAAAGTTTAGGTCTACACAGTAGATAATTTTGAAAAAATTCAGGTATACCCTTTTTTGGTTCTTTTGTAATCATTTTAGGATCAATAAATTAAGAAGGCTGCTTCAAAATCTTTGTTTGTGGCCAACTAAAGTCCACCAGGAAGGCCATCTGTGATCTGCCACCATGTTTTACAGTTGGAATGGTGTACCTTTCACTATAGGCCTTTCCATATGTAGTTTTTATCAGGGCTGTGGAGTCGGAGTTGGGGCAATTTTGGGTGCCTGGAGTCGGAGTCGGGGAAAAAATGCACCAACTCCGACTCCTAATAAATTTAAACTGTAATTAAAATAGAAAATATGATAAAATGTTCTATATCTCAGATAATAGTCATCATAAATAATTTATACATACAGTAATAGATGTGCTTAGTCCACAAAAATGAAATAAACCAATCAAAATTAGTTACTTGTGCTGCTTCAATAAAGCAGTTCCCGTATTTTTAAAGTCAGATATACATATCTGATTGTACAGTATATATGATGTGTACACAGGAATCTCTTGCTCTCTATGCTGTAAGTATAAAGCCTGATGTGTAGCCGTGTCACTAACAGAGATGGTCAATGAGATGGAAATAATTATGTGTTGATTCTGATTTATGCAAATGTATGCACTCTCTTTGCTCATGAAATAAAATAATTTGATATGTTGTTAAAATTTGGTTTGGTGACTACGAATTAAATGGTACCTGAGAAGGATGAAAAGAAGTTTTATACATACCTGGGGCTTCTTCCAGCCCCCTTCAGGCTAATCTGTCCCTCGCTGTCCACCTCCACCACCTGGATCTTCTGCTATGAGTCCCGGTAGTAGGGCCAGTCAGCGCAGTCCGGCCGCATGCCTCTTCCACAGCTAGGAGCATTCTGCACCTGCACAATAGGGCTGCGCAGGTGTAGTACGCTCCCGGCGGCGGAGGAGCGTGTGCATGCGCATTACGCCAGACTGGCTCAAGTACCTGGACTCATAGCAGAAGATCCAGGTGGCGGAGGAGGACAGCGAGGGACTGATTAGCCTGAAGGGGGCTGGAGGAAGCCCCAGGTATGTATAAAACTTTAATTTCATCTGTCTCAGTTTTACTTTGTTACACAGTAGTACTATACTATACATATGCACTCTCCACAGAGCTGCAGGGAATCCACTGAGAATGTTGTGCACATTGAATAAAGAGGTGTTGTCTATCACCCATAAACCTGGTTCAGATTGTGCATGAAGAATGTGTAATAGAGGAAGAATCTCCTTATTCCCTTATACCTGCACATCACTCTTACATGTACCCACAGTTACATTGCCTAGGGCCTGATAGATGTTCTTTGTTCCGGTCTGTACCTTTCCAAGTACTCTTACTAAGGACTTGTTTTAGTCTATGACTAAAGGGAATAAATATGGCAGTCTACATATCCTTCTCACTTCAGTTGTCTTTTGAGATTCCTAATCTAATTTAAATGTGGCCGAATGGCAGCAGTTTTAACACCACGCATGTCATTCATTAATTGACACGTGGTGGCTTTACCCGGCAGCAGACAACTCCAACATTTCAGGTCAGAGCACTGCTGCGGCCATGCTTAGATGTGATTTCATAGGGTCCAGCGCCAGTTATGAAATATTTCATAGGGTCCAGCGCCAGTTATGAGCGCTAACAAGCACCCAGACAGTGCAAGATAGCAGCTGACAGGCGGCAAATTCACTGTCTTTCAGCTGCCCATCTGAAAGAGGCCTAAAGGAAGTTCCTGTAATAACAGGTTGGGCAGAGCGATGTGTCAAGGCTGGTGCACACCAAGAGCGCTTCGGAGTAGGGCTGCTCAAATCCGGATCCGGGAGATACCTGGATAGTTGCTATCCAGATATCTCCCAGTAAACCTGTGCCGGCTGGGCGGGGCAGTCAATCTTACCTGTCTAACGTCTTCTTTGTCCGTCCCTCGGCGCCTCCTACGATGCGCTCCATGCGCGTCACGTGATTTCAAACACTTCCTCCTTCAACCCGGAAGGAGGAAGTGTTTGTAATCACGTGACCGCCGCTTGGAGCGCATCGTGGGAGGGGCCGAGGGATGGACCGAAGAAAACGTCAGACAGGTAAGATTGACCTGTCACGGAACAGCCGCGAGAAACTAGAACGCAATCGCAATCGGTTTATTGCACCGATTGCCATTGACGTGCTAGAATCTAGATTGGTTGTGTAGGAGCATCTGCAGTCAATCTGGGCTCCCTCTTTCCTCAGCAGAGAGCAAGCAATACTTAGATGCAGGATGTCTTTTGATGTGTTAATTAGCTTGAGCCAGGCCTGTGTCCAGGAGAATGTTTATTTTTAATTACCTCTGGCAGATGTCAATTGCCCACCATTTGGTGAGCCTTTTCATACAGGGAGATCCCAGAAAGCTAGTCACAGCTTGACACCAGACAGCCTGGCTGCAGCATTACCAGGAAGAAATGAATGTATTATATAATGTTTTGCCTATTTACAGAATACCGTAAATAGGGTAGTTATGAGAGCGGTATCATTGGATCCATAGGGTCATGCTTAATCTCCTGATACCAGTCGAGAGGGGCCCGGGGCCCCTATAACCCAGTTATTAAACTTCTCAGGAACGGAATCCTCTACCCTAAGTAAGTTTGGTATCATATGAACTGGCATATTCTGAGGTATATGAATAAGTGATGGTCATGTGTGTGCGGAAAGCGTAAGCCGAGATATGACAAATGTCATATTTGGTGGGCATGGGGAACCCACCCAGGGAGCTAACCGCCCCTGTCCAACCCCTGGGCTGTACTTGGGACTCCACCCAAAGATGTACATTGTTCAAAAGTGTCTGCGGCCATCTTGTTCGGCCATCTTGCTCTGACTGAAACAAAGAACTTTACTGAAACCGAACTTTATGATTTTCCCAGAACTGACATATTTCCACAAACCCTAAGTATTTTCCCCCTTTTTATTTCATACTGGCTATTAATGTTTCTATAATTGTTGATTTTGACGATTTTCTGTATATATTAATTATTTATATTGCACGTAAATAAAGACTTTATCAAAGTCGTTTACTGTTCCGCTACCCTGCTATTCAGCCACACAAACTGAATCCAGACTTCTGAAGAGACGCTACTTTAGTTGTTAGCTAGACAGAATAGAGTGTGTTTAACCGTTTATTTGCAGGTCTAGAAATAGCTAGTCAGTGGGTGGTTCTGGCCCAGGAAAACAGAAGTGGTGGCAGTTATACCCTGAAATAGTGTGTAAAGTTTATTTCCGTAACCCACAGGCTCCCTTCTGGTTTGTCTGCGGCCAATTCCCAACGGTTTCTTCGCATTGACTGCGACCACAGTTTGCACGATCTGTGCGCTGAAACAGTTTGGAAGGCATTTCGCGTTCCAGCCACCAGGGCTCCTGTGACAGACCCCGCCCACCCCGCACAGGTAACTGGGAGATATCCGGATAGAACTATCCGAATGTCTCCTGGATCCGGATTTGAGCAGCCCTGCTTCTGAGCACTTCAAAAAGCGCTTGGCTAATGTCTTTGAGTGGGCTTGTTCACACCAGAACAATGCGATTTTTTTTTTTTTTTCTCCCCAAATGCAAACGCGGGTCCTGCAGAATTTTGGAGGTGATTGAGCCTCAATGTAGAGTGTAAAGCGCTGACCAGATCGATTTTTCAATGCGTTTTTTTTTTATGCCCAAAGCTGTTAACTTCCATATCAAAGTTTACAAGAACTACAAAAGCACTTAAACAAAATGCTCCAAAATAGCTAGGCATAAATAGGGAATCGCTTGGAGCATGCCAGAATCGCTACGAAAATTGCTAAGCGTTTGCCATTAGACCTAGTGATTTTTGGTGTGCACTGAGGTCTCACACTCTATTGCAGGAGGAGAGGCCAGTGGTGTTGGAGGACAACTATGCAACCTCTAGATTATCACCTAGAATGAGTACAAACGATGCAAAGATCTTCCATGTGCATGCAGCTGTAGTTTTAGCAGCTATCTCATTGTGTTATTTGCTGTGGAGAGGTCTGAGGGATGATCTGTGTGGATGCACAGCTCCATAGCTGATGTAAAGCAATTAAATACAAAACTCTGCTCTGACTGGATGCTCATGAGAAGCCTGGCCTGCAGCTAAGTTTCAGCAGAAAATGGGGAAGTCTATTAGCTCAGCCAGTATCCTACACAGACAGGCGCCTCCATGGCAGGTCACATTAATTCCCTTGCAAAATAGAGCACTTCTCACTAGAGGAAGAGGCAAAGGCCTGATTGTTTCCTCGGCAGAGCCACTGGAATGGATTTTGCATTCAGCAATAATGCTTATTCACTTGTGATAGGACCAGTGAACCTAAAGGACGAGCTGGCTTATGGAACAGAGCTATGAATAACATTTACAGATCTCTATGAAAAATAAAATGCTACATGGTTTTAAGCTTTGAAGATGTATTTTTTCCAGGAATATTGTTCTAATCCTAGAGGCACATGCACGTTACCCTTTGCCTAGTCAGAAATGTCTAATAATAAAACAAAATGTATTCTAAAGGTGGCCATACACTGGTCGATTTGCCATCAGATCGACCAACAGATAGATCTTGCTCTGATCAAATTTGACCAGAGAGGGATCGTATGGCTGCCTTTACTGCAAACAGATTGTGAATCGATTTCAGCATGAAATCAATTCACCATCTGTGAAGTTGCTGCTGCTGCTGCCACCCCCCCGTATACATTACCTGATCCGGCTGGCGCGAGTCCCCTGGGCTCCGCTGTCTTCTTTTCCGCTCTGGGCTCCAGGGCTGTAGCTTCACTGTACTTCCTATCCGGGGAAGTTTAAACAGTAGAGGGCGCTCTACTGTTTAAACTTCCTGTCGGGACAGGAAGAAGTGAAGCCTGCCATAGCCCAGCAGAGAATGAGCAGCGGTGACAGTGGGGATATGTGTCGGCGGAGCAGGTAATGTATTGCTGGTAGCGTCGGTCGTCGAACATTCGAACACCGCTATCGATGCCCTCCCGACCCACCGGCGATCGAGCGACATCTTCTGCACGGACGTATCGACGGGAACAATCGATTTCGGACAGAAATCGATCGTTCGGTCAGCATTTGTGCAATGATTTCATAGCAGATTCGATCACAGTGATCAAATCTGCTGTATATCGTTGGGAAAATCGTTAAGTGTATGGGCCCCTTTATGCTACTAACTGCATCATGTGCCTTCAAAAGCCGTTGCAATCTATAGCATATTGGTGAAGTGCTAGCTTCTGCTGCCGCTGTATAAAGGCTCATACACACATCAGTCCATAGTCTTTGGAAAATGAAAGATCACAGACCAATTTTACCCCATTCCATGTAGTATGAGAGCCATACCTACACAGTCTATTCTATGGAGCTGCACTCCCCATCAGACAGAAATCTTTGCAAGATGCTGCACACAAAGATGCTGCAGACATTCAAAAGATCAGTATCTGCAAAAGATCTGTTCCTGCAAAAGATCCGTTCCTGCAAAATGCATTCATAGTCTATGATATCTGCAGATCATCATACACACCTTGTTTAACAGATATTCATCTGCAGATCAGATCCACCAGGATGGATTTTCAGATCTGCAGATGATTGTCTAATCTGCAGATGAATGTCGGTTAAACAATGTGTGTATGATGATCTGCAGATCTCATAGACTATGAATGCAATTTGCAGGAACGGATCTTTGGCAGGAACAGATCTTTTGCAGATCCACCTTGCGGACCACAGCAATTTTCACATCACGCTCCTCCCATTCATTCGCCAATAACTTTATCTCTGCTTATCACACCAAAATGATTGGTATATTGTTTTTTTGTGGGACAAACTAGGCTTTCTTTGGGTGGTACTTTTTGCTAAGAATTTTTTTATTACCTATTATTCCTTTTGTTTTATAGTTTAAAAATAAAAAGTGCTACTGTATTTTTAAACTCCATATTTTATTAATACCTTGTCTTAGTAACGGACGGTGGGGGCTGGAGTGATACCTTGCCTTAGTAACAGAGGTTGGGGTCTGGTGGGATACCTCACCTTAGTAACGGGGGGGGGGGGGGGGCAGGGACTGGCGTAATACCTTCCCTTAGTAACTGAGGGTGGGGGCTGGCGAGATACCTTCCCTTAGTGACTGAGGGTGGGGGCTGGCGAGATAACTTCCCTTCGTAACGGAGGCTGGGGGCTGGCGTAATACCTCACCTTAGTAACAGAAGGTGGGGGCTCGCGTAATACCTCACCTTAGTAATAGAGGGTGGGTGGGGGCTTGCGTGATACCTCGCCTTAGTAATGGAGGTTGGGCGGGGGCTGGCGTGCTACCTTGCCTTAGTAACGGAGGCTGGGGGCTGACGGGATACCTCGCCTTAGTAACAGAGGGCGGGGGCTGGTAGGATACCTCTCCTTAATAATGGAGGCTGGGGGCTGGCATGATACATCGCCTTAGTAACGGGGGCTGGTGGGATACCTCACCTTAGTAACGGAGGGCAGGGGCTAGCGTAATACCTCGCCTTAGTAACGGAGGGTGGGGGTTGGCATAATATCTGTCCTTAGTAACGGAGGGTGGGGGCTGGCATAATATCTTGCCTTAGTAACAGAGGGTGGGAGCTGGGGTAATACCTCGCCTTTGTAACAGAGGCTGGGGGCTGGCGGGATATCTCGCCTTAATAATGGGGGCTGATGGGGTACCTCACCTTAGTAACGGAGGGTGGGGGCTGGTGTAATACCTCTCCTTAGTAACACAGGGTGGGGGCTAGCGAGATACTTTGCCTCCTTTGCATTATGCTGTCCAATACAAAATGACAGATGAGACGGGGTTTGAAAAATCCAGAGTTTCTACTACACGGAGATGTCTTTGTCATTTTAAAAACGAGAGTGGTTTTTCCCTGGAGATATCTCTTTTGATCAGCCTTAACACAGTTCTGCAATTCACTTTCTAGATCTTTATAAGCACATTCAGACAGTGTTAAAACAGTCGGCTCAAAATCACTATATTCTGCTTAATGACATTTATAAGATTCGCTGTTTAAACTCATTTGTTCTTCAGGAAAGAACAGAGGTTTCTGATTTTTCTCTGGAAGGCTCAGATCTCTGTAATGAGATCATTGTAATTCACCGGTGGCTGCACTATGTGTCTCTGCTGTCTAGACTTTGAGCTCCATCAAAATGCAGCAGGCCTGACCTCCTATTATGTTACTTTAAATGTATCCCGAGCTGTCATGGCTGCTGAGGAAAAACCTGCTCAATATCCTGATATCTGAAGTTAGCCATTAAATCATACAGTCACCTTCCTGGCAAGTCTGACATTGTAAGACAAAGCCGTTAAGTCGCTATCTCTTGTAAATGGCATTTGATGCCTATCGTTTTCCATTATGCATATCTGGAATCTTGATGCAGTTACTCTGCGGAAAATTCTTGGTGTGTGTTTTTGTTGCCAAGGAAATACAAACAGCTCATCTCTAAGGGCCCGTTTCCACTTGTGTGTTGCGAATTAGTCGCGGAAAACGAATTCACACGCGGATGCGTTTGCAGCGAATTCGCGGGCGTTTTCGCATATGTTTATAAGTATGCGAATTTAACCATGTCAGTGCCTGTGTTCTTTTATGCGAAAACGCATGCAAATCGAATTCTGAGGCCTCTGCCGTGCAGATTTTTCCTGCACAGAAAACCGCACAGGATTTCTGACAAGTGGAAACAGGCCCATCCACTTGTATTGGTTATGCGAATCTGCATGCAGATTCGCACAAGTGGAAACTGGCCCTAAGAGAGCTGCATGTGGGTGGGCCTGTTCACCACAAAGACATCCAGTTGCATCCACAGACCTTTGCACTGCTACCAATCAAAAGGCACCTTATTAAAGGACCACTAACAAGCGCTGGAACGGCAAGCTCGTGGGGGGTGGTGAAAACTTCTGGATTATCCAATGGCTTTCCTCTACCGAGGTAAACCTCTAATTTTTTTTTTTTTACAAATTTGCATTCAGGTACACGTTCAAAATCCCCACCTCCATGTAACTTGTTGTAATCGCTTCCTTTTAATTACAAAGAGGGGAACGGGGAGTGGCAAGATCACCACACCCCCTTCCGGATGTCTCTGGGAGGAGGCAGAGGCCCACCTTTTAAAGCCAAAGGGGGGACCACATGAAAACCCCAGTATGATATCCTCACTGGAACCTTTAAAATTATGAAAAATTATTTCTGTAAATGGACATTAAAGGTGATTATTGTTTGAAGTTGTTTTATGAGTACCGTATATTCCGGCGTAAAAGACGACTGGGCGTATAAGACGACCCCCCAACTTTTCCAGTTAAAATATAGAGTTTGGAATATACTCGCCGTATAAGACTACCCCTCTTCCAACGCACACCAAATAAAAATTTAAAAAATCATATACTGGTGCAATGTATGAACAGATACTGGTGCTGTATTGTATGTGGTACCCAGTATATAACCGTATGTAGGCGGTTGACTGGTTGGATTAGTCAACTCTCCCTCTCCCTAAGTGGATTGGTCAGCTCTCCCTGTCTACCTGTTTATCAGAGCGGTATGGAAGAATAGATTGCGCTGTAAATAAAACGTGTCACTTTCACCCTTCTGGCCCGCCCTTGTATCCTAATAACCTCCTTCTCTGCCTCTCAGATCTTGCACATGTGCGCCTGCTCCGCATCACTACAGTCCTCAGCAGCGAGATCTGAGAGGCGGTAACAGGATAGGGCGTATCACCCGGCATCGATGACACCCAACGTATAAGATGACCCCTAACTTTTCAGATGATTTTCAAGGGTTAAAAAGTAGTCTTATACGCCAGAATATACAGTAATTCATATTTTTAAAAACAGGATTGCTGGTTAAAAATTGGGTTCCTTTTTTTTTTTTTTTACTTTAATATCTGTTGAGTTGCTAGGTGGCAGTGTTGAAGCATTAGTTCTTCTGTGCCTTCTGTACCTATAGGCCCTTGAAGTATAAATCTAGCCCTGGGTTACAGGAAACATGGACTGTGATTGTTGCTGTGGCAGTTGCTTCAGTGTTTTGTGCAGGTTTCTAATAATTCATGGGGGGAGTGTAGCTGCTCCTTGATCCTTTAGACCAGGGGTCTCAAACTCGCAGCCCGCGGGCCATTTGCGGCCCTCGATACAATATTTTGTGGCCCTCGCTGGCAAAAGCTTCCTTATAGTTCGCTTCAGTGCTCCCAAGTAATCCGCCGCATCCCTGCCGCTAAACGAGGGCTGCAGAGCCCCCAAATTGCCCGGGGGGCAATCCGCCGGCATTTCCTGCAAGGGGCAGAGCTTTCAGCTTCAGCTCTGCCCCTCCTGACGTCAATCGCCGCCTCTCCCCGCCGCTCTCTGTAAAGGAAGAGTGAGAGGGGCGGGCAGAGGCGGCGATGCACCGCGATTGTGAAATCCCTTATGCGGCCCAGCCTCATCCTGACTTTGCCTCCTGCGGCCCTCAGGTAAATTGAGTTTGAGACCCCTGCTTTAGACAATACAAAAAAAAATTGTATTCTTGCAAAATATTTTCTCATACTGACATGACACACTGATGCTGCAGCCCCCATCTTTCTGCAGTTCTTCATTTTAGCAAGTAGTGTGAACATTTCCCATAAGCATAATGGGCACTTGTAAGAGCTTTTTAAATGCATAACACAGGGTCTGTAATCCTAGAGATAATAATTATACTCTTCTTAGATCCTTGACTGGATATATACTGGTGAAGAGGTTTGTGTGGAGGGCGGTGGGGTGTTTACTGAATGAGATCTCTCTGCATACTGTAATTACTATTTGTTCTGCAGGGAATGTGACAGCTGCTACAAGAAATGGTAATGATGATTATGTTTTTAAGCAATAGTTGCTACCGTTGTAAGTTCACTGTGAGGGAGTGAAGTGTTTACCTCCTTATCTAAATCAGCCAGGCACCTTGGTGGATGGTATTTGGGCGCCAGGAATACAGCGTTGGTTCTTCTGGCTTCTCATACTTTGGCACCTAAAATAGTGCTAAAGTTCAGACTCCATCAAATAGCCACTAACTTTTATACTACTGGGATAGGAAATCAATATGACAGCTTTTGTATATGTTTCACTTCAGGTGTTCTTTAAGATGGCAACGTATAATCCAATCAAATTTTTGATTTGAACAATTATTTGATACTAGTCAGAAATCCCGCCCATATAATAACGGGCACTAGGGAACTGGTGCACGCCATCCACAGCCTTGTGCCGTGCAAGGCCGAGATCCCTGCATGTGCCCCATCTACAACCACTGCCCGAAGTCGTGCCATGTGCCGCACATTATGCAGGAGAACAGAGGCGCCAAAAGGATAAAAGGAAGCTAAATGAACTTAAAAAAAAAAACAATTTCTTGGTAAATAGAGGAGGTAGTGGTAGACTTACCTCCTCCAAGTAGACATACAACGACTGTAGTAAAGACAGTCAATATATTTTATTTATGAACTCCAAATATGCAACGCGTTTTGCAGGTTTGATCTCGCTTCATCAGGCAATAACGGAGCAATAGCATATGTGGTCAGTAGAAGAGCCAGGCACCTCATAACTAAAATATATTGACGGTCTTAACTACAGTCGTTGTGTGTCTACTTGGAGGAGGTAAGTCCACCACTACCTCCTCTATTTACCAAGAATTTGGTTTTTAAGCTCATTTAGCTTCCTTTTTATCCTTTTGGCGCCTCTGTTCTCCTGCATAATATTGAGTCCACCCTGGGTGAGGGGTTGAACCCCCTTTTTCTCATCTACAGAAAGCGACTTCTTATTCCAGAGTGGGGTCCGTAAAATCTCCCCACCTGCCTTTACAGTGGTTGCCTAATGGTAACCCTGGTTTGTGAGTAATATTTACTCTATCTTGTAACCATTTACCAGTACATATTACACTATTGGGGCTCTTGGTGTTCCTTGTTTTTATCATGTGCCGCACATGCGCACCAGGAAGCTGGCAGGGATACAGGAGGGCATAGCGACAGTGGAATTGTAATAAAGGATAATGATGGATTGTATAGAAAAACTGAATGATCATTCTTTTGATCATGGAATCTCAATTGATTTTATGGAAATATGTCTTATTGGGCATGGTAGAAAACTCAGTTCAGTTGATGTTTAAAATATATGGTTTAAAAATAACAGAGCAAAAATGGAAACTCCAGCTTTGGTCACCTTTTATAGTAAGCCGAACACTAGACTTTGCGAGCAGTACTGAGGATTTTAGGGTGTGAAAAGCTGGCTGCCAAGTGCCGACATCTCACATCAGTTAGGCCAGTGTCACACTGGGGGTTTGGGTTAAGTATCTTGAAAAAACAGTATCGCAACGGAGGGTAAAATATGCATCATGCTTTACGCATGTGATTTAATGCAAACAGTACATGAAAAGAATGCTTCAGTGCAACTATAAACACACACGTTGTCTAGTACTGCTCGCTATGTCTTGCATTATTCTGTCAGATTCCACCATACTGCATTACTTAAAGGGGAACTGAAGAGAGAGGTATATGGAGGCTATCATGTTTATTTCCTTTTAGACAATACCAGTTGCCTGGCAGCCCTGCTGATCCTCTGCCTCTAATACTATTAGCCATAGCCCCTGAACAAGCATGCAGCAGATCAGGTGTTTCAGTGGTTCAGACTTATAAGTCTGATCTGACAAGACTAGCTGCATGCTTGTTTTTGGTTTTAATCAGATACTACTGCAGAGAAATAGACCAGCAGGGCTGCCAGGCAACTGGTATTGATTAAAAGGAAATAAACATGACAGCCTCCATATACCTCTCTCTTCAGTTCCCCTTTAAAGAGAAACTCCGAACAAAAATTGAACTTTATCGCAATCAGTAGCTGATACCCCCTTTTACATGAGAAATCTTCTCCTTTTCACAAACAGACAATCAGTGGGCGCTGTATGACTGATATTGTGTTAAAACCCCTCCCACAAGAAAAGTTTGAACTTTTGGCAGTTTCCTGTCTGTGAACCTTGTTGTATTGTGGGAAATAGTGGTTTACAGCTGTTTCCGACTGCCAAAAACCATGCAGCAGCTACATCACCTGCCAACAGTAAAATGTTCACTGGAGTTCCTCTTTAATGCCCATACGCACGGCATACATTTGTCTGTAGTTGTGAGTCAACGACAGACTAGAGACAACAGCATATTTATGGCAGCGACAATTCGAGTTCGTGACAGTTGTACACATGTGACAACAGAAAGAGTGAAGACACGACGGAAGCTGCCAACCACAGACTACATACAGTAGTAGTACTATGGTATCGACTCTGCTGTCTGTAGAACACTTTCATACACACAACAGGACACCAACAGACTAAGTGACAGTTTGTGAGACAAAAGTCTCACAAACGAGTCACCAGTTGAATCGCTCAAACATTGCTGTGTCTGCAGACAGTCTGCTGATGGCCGGTCTTTTGCAGCGTACACACCAACAAACCGTAACAAACCGTCTCACAAACCGTCGCTCAGCAGGTGTCTGTACAGACATTTGTATGTCGTGTGTATGGACGCCAGTGTGAATGTCTCATTACAATAGCAATTGCATTGCGTTTGCTATGTAATTATATTGTCCAACGCACCACAATTTGGTGTAAAAGTAGCCTAATAGTAATGACCAAACTCCAAATATTTATTGGTGAAGGTAGTCCACAGATAAGTTTTTCTTCCTTCTCCCCTTTATCAGAATTTTAACTCTGCTGTAATTCGAGGCCTTTTAATGGTGTGTTCACCATCTACACAACTGTGTGTGTGTGTGTGTGTGTGTGTGTGTGTTAGTATCATTTTTCTTAAAATAAAGAGAAGACAGAGAAGAGTTCTCTGTCTGGTGTAGTGTCAGTTGAATAGCTCTTTGTTTGATTAGCTGGCGATTCAATCGAACAGGCTGATATTGTCCGGGTTGGGGAAGAACCTAACTGGGAGTTGCATGGAAGTCTTTTATGGTTAATAGCAACGCCCCCATTTAGGATAAAATCTCCAAATTTGCCAGGAACAGCTGGAACAAAAGGCCATTTTTTTTTTTTTCAAAAAAGTTTTCGAGAAGATAAATTTTAATTGAAATATGAAAAATGTTTTTTAAATGCGGTTAACTGACAGAAAATGTATCTACGTATCGGTATTGAAAATGTACATATACTGTAACCCCAGAAACATCAGTGGATTTGTGCACTGATACACAGGCAATCCTGCAGCAAAGTGGCAGCCCTTGTGCTGTACAGCCGCAATAGTGCTGTATAGTGCTTTTCCTGGAAAATATACCTATTTATGCTGAAAAAAAGAAGGAAGTTCATATATGCATATGTGGTGGTCATGCCCGGCTATACAAAACTTTTGGAGAGAGATAGGAAATTTCATTAAACTCCCTTCCCCTTTTGATCCCAGTATCGCTCTGTTGAGTTGCATGGAACCTGACAGCTTAAGACATGCAAATAAACTAGTAACCCTGGCAGCAATTGTGGCCAGGAAACTTATAGCAAAATCCTGGAAGAACCCTGAAGCTCCCAGTATGGAAGAGTGGATATGGATGATGATTTTTTGCAAGGTGGCGAGGGCTGTGTGGAAGATGCTAGTACCAAGAAACAAATGGAGGAATGGAAAATTGCATGGGAAAAAATAAGTAACATATAATATGAAGTTAAGTAGTTAAAGTAGGAAAGATGAGGAGATAAGAACCAAATAATCATTATATTACCAACTGAAATTGTATGGCTAAATGGATGGATGGATGTGCAGTTGCATGGATATATGTTGAAGTATAGAAGGCACTTATATGAATGTGTATGAAAGGTGAAATAAGAGTAATTGCTTTGCTTCTTATGCTCTCAGTTTAGATATGTGACCTGTTTGTGCTTGCGGCCTGTCCCTCCCACTGGGCTCGGTCCGGCCCTGATAGCTCTTGCATGGAGGGCATGCCCATAAAATAAGTGGGTAGTCAGAAAAGGATATTAACCACTTAATGTTAAGATGGGTAGGTGGAGTTTTTTGTTTTTTTTTCCTGGTGTTTGTGTTTTGTTTTTTCTCTTCCTTTCTTTTTCTCTTTTTCACTATAATTAGTTTGATCTGAGCCGCTGGTGAAATAAAAATGAAAAAAAAAACAAAAAACAAAAACAAAAACAAAAAAATGAAGAACAGTGGGGTTTTTAATGTTTCTGGAGATCCGCTTCTAAGTAAACACAGCCATCCTCTAACCCACAGGTGTCAAACTCTAGGCCTGCGGGCCGAATGCAGCCCTCCTTGCCATTTTATGTGGCCCTCAAGAGTTTCAAATGTGCATCATTGTAAACAGTAAAAGCATGACAGCACACTGCCATCCCATCCAGAGGAGCACACCGGTGACGGTGCTTCTAGTTGAAACACCGTCAGTTTGAGCTGGGGTGCGGAAACAACCTTTGGCAACCCCCAGTGAAATTAGCATGGTTCCCCCTCCTGTGATCCAACACCCCCTTGTGGCTGGTAAAGCACACACACACACACACGCACACCTTTCCTCCCTGACACCTTCTCCCCACATTGAAAAGTAGTGGAGAACTGTAATATTTACCTGCTCCAATGATGCATCGGGTTGCTTCTGCGTTTTCCAGCAATCGCACACTCTGTACTTCCAGGACCTCCAGCTTCTGATCATGTGACATGCATTTGAGAGCCAGAGGTATGCAGCCTAGAGCGTGTGTCTGTCAGGAATATTAGAAAAGACCTGAAGAGTCTTGGAGCAGGTAAATAATAAAGAAAATCTGATATGAAAAAAGTCACTCCCCTCGGGTGGGGGAAGCCTCCGGATCCTATTGAGGCTTCCCCCGTCCTCCTCGGTCCCACAGCAGCGGCGAAAATCCTCCCAGAGCGGCGGCGATGTAAATATTTGGCTCCAGCGCAGGTGCAGTATCCGCTTTTTGCATGGAGATAGACAAAATTAGCCGATCTCAGTCGGGCTGCTCTACTGCAAAGGAGTAAGTCTCCTGCGCAGTAGAGCGGACCCGATGGAGATCGGCTATTTGCGCCTACCTCCGTGGGAAGAGCCGCAACAGTACCCCCGCTGGCGCCAGAAAAGATAAATACTACAGTACAGATTCTCTTTAAACTGCTCCTCTGAGCTACTCTGCAGAAGGGGGGGGGGGGGGTGGCAGATATATACAAATGGACATGCACACCATGCGTTTTGAATGCAAATAGAATGTTTATATATTTCTCAAAAATGTAAAAAGGATTCACAGGAAAACTGATCTGGACTCAAAGTGCCAGTCAGAATATAAATTACAATTGATTACACATCAATATATTACACAGTTTACAATAGAAAAAGATCTGAACACCACATAACGTATGGCAATGTAAATGAATACATATGTTAACCATGAGCAAAGGCTCAAAGCAGATATAGGGCAGCATGTAGTATAATGTGTCACTTCAAAGTGATGATCAGTACAAAGTCCATAGAGGATCCCTTGTCCCCTTTAAGAGGAATCAAATGCTGACCTATAGAGCAGGAGCAATGTAACAGTTTGTAATCAGGGCGAGAGGTGCTGACACCCTCAGACTTTACCCAGACGTCGGCATTTCTAAAAAAAATATCTTTCTCAATGGGTGTATATAGCAGATCGGCAACTCCAGCAGGGAGGAAAGTGGTAGCGTCCTGATCAAACAGTAAACCAGCGCGGTTTAAATACATTGTACAGCCTAAATCAGAGGTGGGGAGAAGATCGTCACACCGGGGCCAGGCCCTGGTGACGTGATGACGTCAGGTGGCGTGCGCTGCTGTGTCATCAGGTCACATGACGTGCCCAAGCCGTCTCCATAGCAGCGGCCAGAGGGGGCAGAAAAAGCAGCATCACAACCCCTGCTCCAGCTTCTACTGTTGTCATGGAGACGGAGGGGCAGAGCAGCTTATATGCACTCCTAGGCATGTTAGTAGCACGCAAGGCTTGTCTTTGAAGCTGATTCACAGGAGGATATAGGCATTGAAGGATGGTGTGATGGAGAGCAATGTGAGGATCATAGATCCTGGGGAGTTGGCCCCCCATGGTTGTTACACTTAAATTGAGACAATAAATGTAAAATCTTAAACAATTTAGCCCTCAACTTAGACGAAGTATGGTTTAGATTTTGGCCTCTTATGTGATTGAGTTTGACACCTCTGCTCTAACCGACCACCCATAATTAGCAGGCATCTGATCCACTACTGCGGACAACACATTATTTCCTCCAGTATTCTAAGCTGTCCTCAGTGTATTTCATTTTAAGAAGGCACATTATTGATGTTACTTTATAGCTGGACTCAGACTGACACTGGATACAACTGTCCATTTCTGCAGTCAATGCCATTTCAGATGAATTGAAATATCCAGACACGAGTCATTAAGTGAGACGTTATTAATCGTCCTTTCCATAACCGTCTTCTAGTTCAAGGGCATGTAATAGCAGTGAGGAATAAAAGGATAAATTATAGAATGTGTGCACATTTTATACACGGAGCAAGCACCTGCAGTGCACAGGCGGCATACAAAGTGGCTGCCTGCACACATCAGCTGCGCGAAGTGTGTGTGTGTTATACATACAATGCTTTACTTTTCCTGGAAACGAGTATCATTGCATGAGATTTATTGGTCACTATATTTTATGAAAAGATTACAGCTGTGCTGCGTATGAACTTTTAACAAACCCCAAAAATTAAAATAAAAACCTGCCTTGACTCTCATAAAGCAGACACAGTCATAGTTCTCCCCCCCAAAAAAAAACAGATGGTCGGTTCCACTTTTTACCATAGACATGCTTTAGGTCAGTCTCATTCTGGGGTGCTAGTGGTAGACTTAATTAGCGATATTCTAATGCTAGATTCCAATAGTAAAATATCGCTAATGCTTTCTGATATTTTACCATGGCTAAACCTTACCCTCTTACACAGAACCCTCCCTCTGCTGACCCCCTTGATGATGCCCAACCCTAAGACCCCCCCCCCCTCCCCCGTAAACCTTAACCTCTCCCCTTCTGCCCAGAGCCACGATTTGTCACAATCAAGTCCCTTTGGGCACCCGTAGAGGCTACTGCAAAGTCACAATTGGCGGCAATTTTTTTTTTGCCGCAAATCACGGCTTTTATAATAGGGGCCTATGGCGGTGCTGTTTTTGAGTACATTTGAAATCGGCGCCGGTAGACTTGGGCGCAGGATACAGCGGTATATAGCTGATCCTGCTTCTGCACAAGTCCCGGCCGATTTAATTACTATCCCCCCTCCAGGCCGCCATGGATACTGGGTGGAATGAAATAATTCTGCTTCCAGCGATTGCTGTAGGCCGAATTATTGTGTTTTTTAAGCAACCTCGGCTCCGTCTTCTGACGGAGCCGACGTTACTCACTGAGCGCTACAATAGGAGTGATTCCTATTGTAGTCTATGGAGGCGCCGGCTGCGCCCAAATCTAGCAGCGCTGAAAAGCACTGCTCTGCTGTTTTTTTTACCATTAGTGCTCCTGTGCTTTTTTCCCTAATTTGTCTTAACCTTCTGTTCTATACAAATGACAGCAGCCTTCTGAACACCATGCTTTCTGGATTTTATGAGAATTCATTTTCTTTGTCAGCCTTACTTATGTAAAGCAATAGTTGCTCCATTTACCTCTCTTCATACAGAATCCTATTCAGGCAGCACTGAGCCTCTATCAACTCTGCTGGTATGAATAGCGGCCCCTTGTATAAATAGCGGTTCATAACAGTGGAAAGCTTTCATATTAGGATCTTCTTTCTTTTAGGAGACCTACATTCTCTAAGTGGAGCAAAACCTGCTCTTCACTGAGTCACTCCTCAAAATAACATCTTTACTTTCCTCACAGACACACCAAACTAACTTGAAGTGAAGCTCCGCTTTCAACCAAAATTAGCACAGACATATATTAGTGCTCCACCAAATCATATGTCATAACGGACAGCACCGCACATTAGCATTAAAAGGACCCTCAAGCACACACTTGGATACACACACACACGGATACACACACACATACATGCATATATACACATACATACACACATACAGTACATACCTGCTCCAGTGCAGTCACTCTTCTTCTGCAGTCATTCCTTACTTCTGGGCTGGCACTCCACTGCCTTCACATGCTGTAGCATGCTGAAGCCTATGATCCTCTGCCCCATCAACCCCAGCGGCAAAATGCTGTCACGTGGAGTGGGGGTGGAGCTACCATGCAAAGGGGCAGGGCTACGTCATGGGAGGGGGTGGGGCTATTTGGGTGGTCAAGGGGGCGCATGCCATTTAACACTTTTAAAAACATTGGGGGCCACTGGGAAAGGCTCTGCGGGCCACAAATGGCTTGCTGGCCAGACTTTGGGCGTCACTGATTTTGATACAGAGTACAAGTGTGTATCTTATCTGAACTGAAGAGATTACATTTTTCTGCTCTTTAGAACTAATAATGCAACCATATCACATTCATTATTAGGGGCTCATTTGAAAGTGAACCTTAACTGAAGATATACTTACGAGATAATTAATTTGTATGTTTTGTACTGATGGTAAATCAAACATTCCTGGAGCTGCATATTTTTCTTTACAGTTTAAAGCGGAATATAACCCTGCATTTCAACTTTGCTCTAAAACATTATTTACAGTATATTATATGTAACCAGCATTTTTTTTTTACTAGACCAGCATTGGAAGGGTTACACAGGGCTTTAAAGTTCCTGGAGGTTTCTGCAGACGCATCTGAACCTGAAATAGATACATTTTGTTTACATAAATGTATCTAAGTGTGGCATGTGACTCATCTCTCTCACTGAGAAGGAGTTGGAGGACAGCCAAAGAGTGTGTAAAGTTTATCAATAGATACATCTAACTAAATAGAATGTATCTATCTGAACTTCTGCATATCTCTCCACGGAACTTGAAACCTCTGTGTTTAACCCTTCCAATGCTGGTCTAGTAAAAAAAAAAAAAAATGCTTTTTGCATATAATATGCTGTAAATAATGTTTTAGAGCAAAGTTGAAATGCAGGGTTATATTCCGCTTTTAAGGGCTGAATTTCTGAGCCTGAACTGATGTAAAATCTGCTTCATTCAGCTGTACAACAAAACAAGTAGCCATTTGAACTTTGCAGCCCTGTCTTGTTATCCAGATTATTTCCTCAGCCGAATAGTGTTTTTGGCCTCTGTTTACTTTTCAGTTCAGTGTGCTGTTGCAGCTTGTAATTGGAGCTCACACTGTAGCAGTCTTTTATCAGGTCTGATAGGACACAGCCCACATCCTGATTGGCCAGTCACTATTTTTGAAGTGATTGGTTCTGGTTAATTATGTATGATATATCAGGGAGGCTGTGAGCTCCTCTAATCGTTACTCCTCCTGAGCAGCTTCAAAAAGCGTTCTGACACAAAGCAATAAGGTGTAGCTGATTACCCAACTGCAATTCTTGTAGATATGCGCATTTTTGGCCTTATAATTATTTCATGATAAAATAACTTTTTGTTTTTAAATATTCCAATCTTTAATTACTCTTAACCATTAAGTTACATTCCGCAAAAGCTCCTCTTTAACCCTTTAGCAGCCAATTTATTTAGAGGCTTGAAAGTGCTTCAGGCCAATTTATTTTAGCCCATTTTTTTTATTTCTTACTTGTTATATTTCTTTGCTTCTAATTAGTACTGATGAAATGTGTATTATGGGCACTTGTCACTAGGAGCAGTATGAGACAATAATAGAGGACTTCTGCTTTCAGTTTCTATATTTTCTGCTAGCAGAGAGAGACCTCAAAGCATTCCAAGAATTTACAGCACGATAAGTTCTGCCGACTGAGGTCAAACGCAGCACACTTATCTTAAATGAGATAACTCTATTGAAGGTTTTTTTGGCCTTATTTGGAGTACCAGTCTGGATTTAATTTGACTCCTGCATCCCAGAATGCCTTTCTCATTTGACATAAATTTCTCAAATTTCCACTGCAAGCCTAGTCAGTAGGAAATGTCTATACAGTCTTTGTTTCCCCAGGTGTAACCTTGTACAAGGTCTTTGTGTGAAAACATGACAACCTTATTAATGCGCTCGCGATTCTCAGGAATATTAAAAGATAACGTGATAACATTGAGTAGTCCAGCAATGCATCATGAGGATTGTCCATATTAATCTGTCGCATAACGTGTGATTATCATTGTGATAAGTGTTAAATAATGAACACACAATGCGGCGGCGTAGGATAGAGCATTAATGAGCATGAGGCTGCTGGAAATAGCGCATCTTTTTTCATATCTGCGATACGCCTGATAATTACCGTTACATCTTCAAAATCATTATCACTAATTACAAGACAATTTCTGATAGTCATTTTATACCAAGCCCATTTGCATCTAGCAATTTCCAATGATCATAAGTCATATTTGGATGAAATGACTAGATCATTCATTTGCAGTTAGAGATCAGGGCATCTGATTTTGTGATATGATTTTGATTGATGATGGGCCATGATATTTAGTGCTTCTATATCTAGCACTCGTGTACTTGCCTTTGCTGTGGAAAGTTGGTAGCATGGTGTTAACAGTAGGAGTGCCATTGATTCTGAAAGCCCATGTGGGTTCGCTACCTTCGTGCTGTTAGTTTGGAATGTAGTCATCTTGGTAAAATCAAGGTTATTGTAATCCTACTACGTCCTTTGCAAAAAATAAGCTAAGGTTTGCATAATGTAAAGTCAGCAGAGGACCGAGATAGCTCATAGTGACCCACTAGGTCTAGGTGTTAAGCGGGCCCAAAACTCTTGCACAGCACTCAATGAAAAGTCTTTATTCCACATATGGTTGCTAAAGAAATTCTCCTCACTGTGTGCTGTTTGTTTAGACAGATCAAAGGGTCCAATTAGCTCTAATCAGCAGCTGTAAATCAGAGCTCCTCAGCTTCCTGCCTGCACAACAAACACTTAAAGGGAACCTAAACTGAGAAGGATATGGATTTTTTCTTTTAAAATAATACCAGTTGTCTGACTCTCCTGCTGATCCTGTGTCTCTGATTCTTTTAGCCACAGCCCCTGAACAAGCATGCAGATCAGGTGCTCTGACTACCAGTCAGACTGGATTAGCTGCATGCTTTTTTTCAGGTGTGTGATTCAGCCACTACTGCAGCCAAAGAGATCAGCAGGATGCCATGAACTGGTATTGTTTCAATGGAAAGATCCATATGCCTCTCAATTTAGGTTCCCTTTAAGACTTTTTTGAGTGCTCCCAGGATAGTTGATAGCAAGTTAAAGCTTAAGGATTTTTTTTTTTTTTTAGGATTTCCATAAATTGTAATGAAAATCTTTTTCTCCCTAAAGGTTATCATGCTGTGGCTAATCTTTCAGAGCAAATGTTATTGTTTTGTATTGTATTGCATAGTTTTGCTTTAAGTATTTGGGGTCCCAGGGAAGGTGGCAAAGAAGAATTTCCTCAGTGGGAATACAGACAACAAAAACAATATAGCAGAAGTTATAACCTTTACCTACTCTGTGGAAGACTAAAAAAAAGGCAGGAATGGGGCCATAAATGGAACTTGAATTCAGAGGAGTGGAGAGACACTTCCCTTTTAAACAATGACAGTTGCCAGCTGTCATACAACAAGCAATGCAGCCAGTGGAGTCAGACCAGAGTCAAAGCATCTGATCTGCATGCTCATTCTGGGACAGTGTATTATTAGGGATAATCAATGCGATGCAAATATTTCTGAGTTCATACAGGACTACGTAAGTTTGTATGCAAAATTTTGCAGCTTGAAAATAGACCAATCAAGTCCCACCAAGGTTTAAATTGATTTTTAAATTTTCAAGCTGTATACATTTGCATAAAAAATATTTGCATCTTTTTGATCATCACAATGCATCAGTCAAGGATGATCATCTCAGTCGGGCAACTGGCATTGTTTGAGAATGAAGAAGGCAGCCTCCACATTCCTGACACTTTGGGTTCCCTGTAATGGACATTAGCAAAGCTCAGCATATACTTTCCAATGTAAATCTGGCTGAAGTCATTCCATGTAAGACTGTGTTCTTTTGTTGAAGTTGGTACGGTTTTTCGCTTAAAGAACATGTAGAAAGTAAACTTCTTCTTCCTCTTCTGTTTCAGCTGCCGGAAGAGCTGAACTTTTGAAGATTAACCTACGAGAAGTTGAGCTTGATGCTGGAGTAAACTTGGATGTTATCGCAGAGAAAATTGAGGGATATTCTGGAGCTGATATAACAAATGTTTGCAGGTGGGATAGGAGAATTCTTTAGCATTGTATACCTCTTTACCAAACATACAAACATTGCAACAAACTCCGACATAGAATTTGTAGGATACTTGCCTCTTTAAAAATAAAGCATTAGCTAGTATTCAGCTTTACGTGAGCAAGGCTCTGTAATGGAAGAAGGTTAAAGGGAGCCTTAACTGAACGGGGGGGTAAAGAGTTTCACTTACCTGGGGCTATTACCAGCCCCCTGCAGCAGTCCTGTGCCCTCGCAGCCGCTCTGGAACCCTCTGGTCCCCCGCTGTCACTTAGTTTCATTTTTGATGACTCACCAGTCCGCCGGCCGCCATGCGTATTATTGGATGCATTCCCTACTGCAATTAGCGCTGTTGCGGAATGCGGCAACGCGTATTTTTGTACGCGTTACGGTCCGCAACAGCGCTAATTGCAGTAGGGAATGCGTCCAATAATACGCATGGCGGCCGGCCGACTGGTGAGTCGTCAAAAACGAAACTAAGTGACAGTGGGGGACCGGAGGGTTCCAGAGCGGCTCCGAGGGCACAGGACTGCTGCAGGGGGCTGGTAATAGCCCCAGGTAAGTGAAACTCTTTAACCCCCGTTCAGTTAAGGTTCCCTTTAAGGTAGAGCCGATATTTTTGTACAAAGGCAGGCTTGGATCTGAGGTGTCAGTAGTGATGGTGAAGTAGATGCAAATAACATCGAGTTGATGCAAATTTATGCAGCTTGAAAGTGAACCAATTAAATCCTGCTAAGGTAAAATTCGGTTAATTTTCAAGCTGCATAAATGTGCATACATTTGCATCAACTCAAAGTTATTTGCATCTACTTGACCATCACTAGTTGGCAGCAAGAATTGTGGAATTTGAAAGGTCAAGCAAATGGTTGAGTGAGGCAGCACACAAATCTTAATCTGAGAATAGTCTGAGATCAGGACAGGCAGCAGATACAACATAGTTGAAGAACAGGCCAAAGTCTGGGCAGGCAGCAAGTAGAGCAAGTTGCGGAACTAGCCAAGGGTCGGAGCAAAGGGGACAAAGTCAAACAGTCCAGGTCACAGAAGGAGTCATACTTTACAAGGCAATCCCCCATGTGCAGGAAGCCAATCAGATGTCAATGTGGAAAAAAAATCCAATTTTCACTAAATTTTCACGTAAGCCAGAATTATTTGCAACTGATTGACCATCTTTATTTCTGGTGGCCTTACAGAGGAACTGTCGCGAAAATCTTAAAATTTAAAACACATACAAATAAGTACATTTCTCCCAGAGTAAAATTAGCCATAAATTACTTTTCTCCTATGTTGCTGTCACTACTGTAAGTAGTAGAAATCTGACATTACCGACAGATTTTGGACTAGCCCATCTTCTCAATAGGGGGTTCTCAGGGTTTTCTTTATTTTTAAAAGCACTTAGTGAATGGCAGTTGCTCCGTCCAGCTGCCAAAATAGTGTACAACAAACAGGGAGGCTGGCCAGCATCTTTGTATTAATCATTTTCAGGGAATGTCTTTATAAAGATTAAAGGCCATGCTGAGCATCCCCCATGAAGAGATGGACTAACCCAAAACCTGTCGGTAATGTCAGATTTCTACTACCTACTGTAAGTGCCAGCAACATAGGAGAAAAGTAATTTATGGCTCATTTTACTCTGGGAGAAATGTACTTATTTGTATGTGTTTTAAATTTTAAGATTTTCGCGACAGTTCCTCTTTAACCACTTGAGGACCCACCCTTTACCCCCCCTCAAGGACCAGCGCTGTTTTAGCTGATCTGTGCTGGGTGGGCTCTGCAGCCCCCAGCACAGATCAGGGTGCAGGCAGAGCGACCAGATCGCCCCCCTTTTTTCCCCACTAGGGGGATGATGTGCTGGGGAGGTCTGATCGCTCCTGTCTGCCGGGTGTTGCGGGGGGGGGGGCACATCAAAGCCCCCCTCCGCGGTGAAATCCTCCCCCTCCCTCTCCTACCTGGCCCCCCCTGGTGAACCGGGCTGCACAGGACGCTATCCGTCCTGTGCAGCCAGTGACAGGCTGTCCCCTGTCACATGGCGGCGATCCCCGGCCGCTGATTGGCCGGGGATCGCTGATCTGCCTTACAGCGCTGCTGCGCAGCAGCGCCGTACAATGTAAACAAAGCGGATTATTTCCGCTCAGTGGCGTAGCTAAGGAGCTGTGGGCCCCGATGCAAGTTTTACAATGGGGCCCCCCAAGCACTCTATACGTAACAATTGATACGGCGCATCAAAACCTGTCAATGGCAACAACAGTGTCAGAGGTGCAAGAAGGGCATGGGGAATAGCTTGTTAATAATTACCACTATTCAAAGTACCTATAGAAGTGAGTATTATGAGCACAGGACCAATAGAGAGCTAATACTGTAGTTGAGGGAGGGCCCTTCGGGGCCCCTCTGGCCCAAGGGCCCCGATGCGGTCGCTACCTCTGCAACCCCTATTGCTACGCCCCTGTTTCCGCTTGTGTTTACATTTAGCCTGCGAGCCGCCATCGGCGGCCCGCAGGCTATTCACGGAGCCCCCCGCCGTGAATTGACAGGAAGCAGCCGCAGACTGCAATTTATGAGATATCTACCTCCAGGGTAAGGCAAAGATGGGTGTGAATGGGGTAAAATTTGTGCTGTAGTGGAGAGATTTGATCTTCTTAATTGATTTCTGGGTTTCCTCATACCAATGGAAACCTAGGTGAGTGTGTGAGGCTGAAAAGTCTATATAGGCTGAAAAGTCTATAGAAAATGGACAAATCCAATAAATTATTGCATTACCTTACCTGAAGGGATCGGCCATAATGGCATGGTAGAAATGTTTTGAGTGTTCTTGGTGAAACCAGAGTGGAGATGATCAAACTGAGGACTTACAATAGTGTCTTTCCTGGACTCTCATATTTCACGTTCGAAATATAGGCCACAGGTTAGGACTTTCTTAATGTAACACTTGTGTTCTTCAGCAGAAGAAAAGAAGATACATATGTCATTTAACTAACCAACTATAAACAGATCTACAACACTGAAGAAGATGTTGTTTGCAACATGTTGAAAGTTGATTGTAGGATTGCGCACTGGCATTATTGTTCTCATAGTGGCCAAGACGAGTGGAAGGCTGTCTTGCAATGATGTCCCTCTCTAATTCTTATCAAATTGTAGGCTTTCCTACACGTCTAGTTTGAAGATTTAGACATATTTTAATTTTTTTTAAATGGTTCTGATTTATAGAAGTGGTAATAGTTTGTAAGTTTGTTGAGTTCTGGATAGTCAATACTAAAGAAAATCAGTGATATGAAAATAACTCTAGGTTGCATGCAAATCGTATGAGTCTTGTAATTGGGCCAGTCAAATGCATTTCCTGCCATTTTTTATTTGTTTTTAGCACCTTCTACTACAGCCCCTTAGCATCAGCACTATTCTGCCCTCAGCACTTTCACTGAGGTCCTCCCCTGACGAAGCCCCTGTTCTAGGGGGGAAACATGTAGTGATCTTCTAGGGGATTTTTCAATCACTATTCATCTAGCGCAGTCTGGTGTGTTCATTTGGACGGTAAATCGGATAAGTCCAGGAGCACCGCAATAAAGACAGAGGTTTTCACTTCAGCATTTTTGGTTTCTCTTTGTTGCATAAAGAAGCTTGTGCTAAGTTTATCCGCATTGGTTCTGGTCAGGAGCGTAACAACAAACCATGGGACCCCCCTGTGAAAATGTAATTTCCAAAATGTTTCTGCATCCTCCTATTGAAGATGCACGCTACCTGGGCACACCGCAAACGTTAAAGGAGAGAGAATATTTCTGTCTGTCTGGGGTTATTTGTCTCACAGAATGTTGGGCGGAGGAGGTTTAGAGCAGCTTTAAAGGGGACCAAGCGCCACTTTTTTTCCTGGTTGTTAATGGCTATAGGAGCTGCCATATTCCCCCCTCCCCTTCTTGCTGCCCTTATTTATCCAGGGCAAGGTGCGAAGGAGTACATACTGTGGCGGCGCTGTTCATTTCAGCGCAGGGAGAGCCAAATGACTGCTCTCCCTGATGCTGCTAAACTCTGAGGCGGCGTTGAATACTAGTTCCCTTCTGAGTTGTCGCTACTCAGAGGGAGATGTAATTCGGGGACCGCCAGACCGCCAGAGCCCCGAATTACGGCTACATGCAGCGTGATGGCGCCCAGCTAAAATTATTAAAATCATTCTTTTTTTGCCTGAAACTTCTGCAGACTTTGGAAATAGGGTAATAAAAGCCTCTGCTAAACTTTTAAATGTAAAAAGAAAAGGTAAAATAAGTTTTTTTTTTTTTTTTTTTTTTTTTTTTTTTTTTTTTTTTTTTATTAATGAGCAGGGATGCTCATCCGGATTCTGGATATACGGGTAACCTGGATATCGGGACTTTTTTCAGCTATCCGATTCGGATTCCGGATTTCTGTGGAAATTTGGGATATTTGGTCGCATACCCGGATATCTGCGGATATCCGAATCCAAATACTGTAACTAAGGAGATGACGTCATTGAGTGAATTAGAGGGCTCACAGCAGAAGCCCTAACAACCAATCACAGAGGGGAACTCTGGCCAGCCCCCCCCCACCCCCTGTATTTAAAGAGGTGGCCATGTTGAGGGAACTCGTCCTTGCTGACTGCACACTGAGAGAGACACTCCAGTGCTGTTTGGTTAAAGCAAGTGCTTTCTACTGTTAAACCCAGCATTTTTGCACATTAACACCTGTACTATACCACTCTTTTATTGTTGTTTAGCTAGTTTGTTGTATTATCATTTTAGTTAGTGTGTGTGTGTCTGTGACAGTCTCTGCTGCGGCCTGCAGCAGCTCTGCTAGTTAGGTGTCTGTGTGTGTGCTGTTTGTGCACACAGGCCAGGCCTGTGCTATATTGCCTTAGCTACAGCATAGTTTAGGGCATAGGGATTACTGTGTTACTGTGTAGTTATTACTGTAGTGCTTAGTTGTTAGAGATTAGTACTAGTGTCTGTGTTAGCTTACTACTACAGATCACTGCATTTCTGCTGCGCTGCTGATTGTCAGTGTGTGTGACAGATAGACCGTCCGTTAGTGTGCACACTGTTTTCTTCTTCTACTCAGTTGTCTGTCACCCCCCGTGCTGATTTATCAAAGTCCAACACCAATATCAATAAAGTGCAAGTACCCCACATCCCATCCATCTGGTGACATCATCAGCACACAAACTTGCA
This sequence comes from Hyperolius riggenbachi, assembly GCF_040937935.1. Lineage (NCBI taxonomy): Eukaryota > Metazoa > Chordata > Amphibia > Anura > Hyperoliidae > Hyperolius > Hyperolius riggenbachi. Next base: position 88,182,638 of record NC_090647.1, on the reverse strand, counting down.
CTATGTCTGCTGACACTGGCACCCGGGGGAAGGGCATCAAGGGCACGAAGAGAGGGAGCATTGCTGGCACCGTCACCGCCAGCAGTTCTGCCGCACTAGTGTCCATTCCGCCGCTAGCCACTGGCCGTGGACGCACTGGGCGCCCAGCTTATAGGGGGAGTCATGCCGCAGATGCTCAGCAGCGTTTAGCGCCCATTTTTCAGCAGGGTTGGCGCCGCAAATTGGAGGAGAAAGACGCTGAGCCTGTGATACAGCTGATGGTGGATGAGCAGGCCACCACCAGCTCTACAACAGACACCTCCACCCCCACCACCACTCCTGTTCGCAGGAGCAGCAGCAGCCTCCCAGCAGTGCATGGGGTCTCGTCGGTCATCATGTCGACCCCAGTGGGCAGCCTACCCTCAGTCAGCGCGCTCTGTAGTCCAGACACCACGAGCGCAATCAGGGCTGTTACCACTGACTTTGAGAAGGTCATTCTGGCCACACTGGGGTTTGTGGAGGAGTCAAAGATGGTGACGGTGATTGTTGGAGGGGATTCCTTGCCTGAGGTTTTCAGAAGAAGAGGAGTTTGGGTCGTCATCAACATCCCAGCAATTGTTTGAGGAGGGGGCGTATGATGATGATAATAATGATGACGACTTGCTGGATCGTGACTACCAACCACAGGAGGGGGATGTTGGCTCTGAGTCTGAGGAGGAGGATACATCCATGGGTCTGGCACAGAGGATCAGCATCGCTGACATTGGCAGGAGCAGCAGTGGGTGTGGAAAGCGGGACCCATAGCCTGCTGCTTCATCTTCTGCCGCTACCACCAGCCGCACCACTCAACCCCAGGCCCCAACCACCGCAGGGCCAACCACCGCAGGGAGAAAAAAAGCAGCAGCAGCCCAATCGGAGCGTAAGGGAAAATTACAATCTCCAATCTGGCAGTTTTTTGATCTGCCCTCAGTGGACAGCAAGTTCGTCACTTGTAACGTGTGCCAGGTGAAGCTGAGCAGAGGTTTCAACCCCTCCAACTACGGAACCTCCAGCTTCATCAACCACCTGGCCAACAAACATTTTCACGAGCATGAGGAGTTCAAGAGGCTGAAGGAAGCAGGCGCTGGCAGTGTTCCAACCAAAAGCACCACCAGAACCCTCTTTGCCAGTGCCACTCCTGCTGACACTGAGGCCTGTTCAGGCAGCCAGTCCTCCCCAGTGGCCTCCTCTGCTCCCTCCTCTTCCCGTGCAACCAAAAACCGCCAACAGACCCTTTTGAGCGAGTCCTTTGTGGTCAGGGCTCAGCCTACCAGCAGCCGTCGCATCCGCCAGCTGAATGGCCTGCTTGCACGGGCCGTGTCCTCCCAGCCCCTCCCGTACTCCTTTGTGCAGGAGGGGAGCGACATGCGTGCGCTCATGCAGAGCGCAGCTCCGGATTGGATAATACCCATTCGGCACTACTTCTCACGCACAGCCATCCCAGCACTGCACCGCTTCATGATGGCCAACGTGGAGCGTGGGCTGGATCATGCGGTGGGTAAACGGGTCCATGTGACCATGGACTTCTGGAGCAGCAGGTTTGAGACAGGCCGCTATCTGTCCTTCACGGCGCACTGGGACAGTTTGGTGGAAGGGGGTGAGGAGGGGACAGCAGCATCAGGCACAGCAGCAATCCAGTGGGTGGTGCCACCCCGCAGCAGGTTCCTCTAGTCCGGTTTCACCCTCTGGCAAACCCGCCGCCGCCAAACGCCCCGCCTCAGCAGCAGTGTGAAGACCCGCCACTGCCAAGCGCTGCTGGAGATGGTCAGCCTGGGTAAGCACATACTGATGGCATACCATGTACTGGACAAACTCCAAGAGCAGGAGAGTAGTTGGCTGACCCCCAGAGGCCTCAGAGTCGGAGAGGTGGTGTCCGACAATGGGACCAACCTGGTTTCTGCCATCCACCAGGGAGACCTCACCCACATCCCCTGTCTAGCCCACGTCCTGAACCTGGTGGTGCAGAAATTTCTGAGCACCTACCAGGGGATGGACCCACTTTTGAAAGCGGTTCGGAAACCGGTGGGTTATTTCCAGCGCTCAGGCGGTGCCTCAGCGGCCCTGGAGCCATGCAGCTGGAGCTGAACCTTCCACGGCACTGGCTCATTATTGATGTTGCAACACGATGGAACTCCACCCTGGCCATGTTAGAGTGTCTGGTTGAACAGAGGCAGGCTGTCAACCTATACCTGGCCAGAGCCACCGCGGACGCCACCGTGTTTCGGGACCGGCACCACCCACCTCCCGGACATCATCCTGAATGCAGAGTGGGAAAAAATGCAGCTGGTGTGCTTGATGCTGGCACCCTTCCTGGAGGCCACCCACATGGTCAGCCGGGACCGTGCGTCGCTGTGTGAGTGGGTGACCATGGTGTGCATGCTGGACAAGGCCCTTGATGCTCTGCTGGAAGTGGGAGAGGCAGCCTTGAACCTGCAGGAGCAGCAGCAGCAACCTTCACAGTCCACCTCTGTGTGTCAGGAGGAGGAGGTTGAAGAGTTTGAGGACTTGGAGGTCTCTGACCTTGAAGATGAGGGGGCACGGCCAAGTGCAGCTGCAGGGCTGGAGAGAGCAGGGGGAGGCTCAGGAATCAGAGGGGAGGACAGCACTGGGGGTGATGATTCAGAGTATGCGTCGGCAGAGATGGCAGCCCTTTTCCCCATAGCAGCGCACATGCTGCAGTGCCTGCGGAGTGGCCCAAGGGTCAAGCAGATGCATGCTCGGGAGGACATGTGGATCAACCTGATGCTGGACCCACGGCTGAAGGGGAAGCTGCATCAGTTCCTGCCTGCAGGAGGAGACCCTGTGCGGCGAATGAGGGACATGCAGCGGTCCCTGGTTCGGCGCTTAGAGGAAGCCTTCCCCCAGACCCCCCCCCCTCTCCCCCCGCTGTCACAGTCCAGCCAGCACAGCAGCAGGTGCCTGCGTCCATCAGCAGTAGGCGCCCATCAAACCTCCTGTCTCTCACAAAGGCACTGTACATCACGCCAGTACAGCTGCCGACTGAGGAGGTGCCTGCAGCAGCATGTGGCTATCAAAGCCTGACCCAGATGGTGGCAGACTACATGGGGTCCTACAGCGGGCTTGAGCGCGACACCCCTGTGGACCCCTTGGCTTACTGGGTCAAGCACCTGGATATTTGGAGCGAGCTGGCTCAGTATGCCCTGGAAGTCCTTGCTTGCCCCCCTTCCAGCGTGCTGTCCGAAAGGTGCTTCAGTGCGGCCGGTGGCGTGGTCACTGAGAAGCGCTCTCGTCTGTCCACCCAGTCTGTGGACAGACTGACGTTTCTCAAAATAAACCAGGCTCTGGTGGTTGGTGAATTCCTGGCCCCTGTTGTTGGCAAGAGGGAGAAATGAGGTGGCTGGAAATCACTATGCCTGCCTTACCACCCTTTACCACCACAACCTCCAGACTCCGTTTTGAGTCATAAGCCTGGTTCAAAAAATTTTTACAGCCGTGGTACCAACACACTAGGTGCCATGGAGATCTATGTAAACACAGTTGCTGTGTAATTTTTTTGGGGAGGTATCTGTGCTGTCCGAGTTGTGGGGAGGCCCCAACTGCGGCAGTACGACCGCTTCCTGGAACCTCTCCTAATGTTTTACTGTGCCGTTGTACCAACACTAGGTACCATGGTGAACTGTCTAAACACAATTGCTGTGTAATTTTTTTGGAGGTGTCTGAGCTGAAAACTGTCATGTCCCAGATGTGCGGTTGGATTTTGGACACAATGTGGGCTGCACGACCGCTGTCTGAAACCTACTCCTGATGTTAACTTACAGCCATTTTTTTTGTATTTTTAACTCCCCACATAACAAATTAGTGTTTCCCTTTAAAAAAACATGATGCTACATGCATCATTTACCTCAAAAACGTTTTGGAAGCTATTTATAGGCCACTTCCGGTTTTTCTATCCGGATATCCGAATCCGCCCGGATAATGCGTTCGGATATCCATATGAACGTTGATATCAGAACGTTCGGATCCGGATATCTGATCCGGATCTGATATTTGGGTATCCGGATCCGGATAAATTCGGATTTTGAAAAGGGGTATCAGAGCACCCCTGTTAATGAGCCACTTTATTGGCATGTATATGTGATGTGCCATTGAGATGCCCTGGGTGCTAAAAATGGTGCTTGGTTGACTTTAACTTTTATTCTGGCATGTAAAACCGAAAAAGATGACAGCAGGATCACAGCCGTATCCCAACTGGTTTCATGTTCGTATAAGCACTTTGTCGAGTGCCGTTCAGGAGATGAGAATGTTGGCAACTAGAGAGCTTTAGTTGCAGAGGCCAGGACCGGATGAAAGCCCGTGTAGAGATAACAGTCATTCAGCAAGCAGGCTGTGTGTCCTCTGTGATCACAAATGCGTCCTATTCATGTTCTACTGAAGTGTACCATTGACCTCCGATCAGACAGGTATTCCTCCAAGAGATCATTATAAAGCAATTCCTACAAAGTACTCCATTCACATTCCTCAGTGTGTGAAAACGGGATGTCCGGGAGTTAGACACAAAGCGCTGTAATGCACACCATGTTAATTTGTAATATCCCTTTTATTGTAATGCTCAATTCATTAGTCTTTCTTATGAGAAAGGTGAAATCTCACTGGACGAAACAATAATTGTACATTACTCCGCAGTCTGTTAGCCATCCTGAGCACATCTGCCTGATTAATCATCTGCTCGGGCTTTCTTAGAAATGTAATTATGTATTTAATATCCCAGGCAGATTTTTTTTTTTAAATCTTTAGCGAGTCTGTTCTCAATAAAGAAAGCTGTTCCTCCCGCAGAGACGTTGTTCACTTTAACAGGTTAACAGGATGTTTCTAGGCTTAACAAAAAAAGTCATTTAGGGCCCTTTTCTGCTTGTCGCATTTCGATTTTCAGATCAGACACGAGTTAAAGGGATCCTTAAGCCAACAAAATAAAATCACCTGGGGCTCACCTGTGGCTTCTACCAGCCTCCTGCATCTGTCTGGTGCCCTCGCAGTCATGATCGGATCCTCCTGTCCCCTGCGCCAGCTAGTTACACTTTCGGCCGACAGGCTTACTGCGCCTGCACAGGCATTGCCACGTGTCTCCTTCTACGCGTTCCCATCCACAATAGCGCCCTGCACAGGACACTATTGTGGACGGGAACGCGTAGAAGACCGTGATCGTGACTGCGAGGGCACCGGACAGCTGCAGGAAGCGGATTTTTTTTGGGGGGGGGGGGGGCTTAAAGGACCACTATCACGAAAAAAAATAAAATACATATAATAGGGTCCTATGGCGATGCCGTTTTTTTACCATAAGGGCTCCTTTGCCCTTTTTTCCTGATTTGTCTTAAAGAGGAATTTTTGCGAAAATCTTAAAATTTAAAACGCATATAAATAAGAAGTACATTTCTCCCAAGTAAAATGAGCCATACATTACTTTTATTCTATGTTGCTGTCACTTACAGTAGGTAGTAGAAATCTGACATTACTGACGGGTTTGGGGCTAGTCCATCTCTTTATGGGGGATTCTCAGCATGGCCTTTATTCTTCATTAATCCTGAAAAAGGATTTGCACAAAGATGCTGGCCAGCCTCCCTGCTCGCTGCACACTTTTTTGGCAGTTGGATGGAGTGACTGCCATTCGCTTAGTGCTTCTAATACGTAAGTGACAGCAACATAGGAGAAAAGTAATTTATGGCTCACTTTACTCTGGAAGAATTGTACTTCTTATTTGTATGTGTTTACATGTATTTTAAATGTTACGATTTTCACAATAGTGGTCCTTTAAGTGTCTCTTTGCTTGTCCTCCCAATGTGCTTGCGGAGGGGGGGGGGGGGGGGTGCAGCGGGTGGGTGCACAAAAAGCAGTTGAGGGAGTCATCAAATACATCACTGGAATCCAGCACTGCATATACGGCTTAATTCCTGTTCCTGCGTTCCATCTCATAGTAACAGCTCTCCTGGGGCAATGCAAAAAATTTGTACCGCATTTTTTTTCCCCCTCCTTGGAAAATTCAAATGCAATTGAGCCATGATACCCATTTGAAAGGACAATATTTATGTTGAAATGCACGCGGTGAGAAAGGATAAGATCCTGATCGCAGTACGGAAAGTTTACAGTGGGGATGTAAAGTGGAAAAGGGCCCTTACCTAGGCAAGAATGTAATGTGCCTTCTTAAAACAGAAGGTATTTGTGATAATTCAGCTTTAAGAGAGCAACTGTGGTCTCCCACAATGCATCACTACTGATTATGCAAATTATCTTTTTATGCCCCTGAAGCCAGGCCTACATCCAGATCCGCTTTACAGCAAGCCTATAGCTTATACATTTTACAGAGCCACATCAACCCAATGTGCAGACAGCCTTTTGGCTTACACACACACACGCACACGCACACACACCCACACACACACGCCTAACCCTAACTCCACCCCCACCCATGCCTAACCAACCCACACGATAAATATTAACAGAAATGTGGGCACTTGATAAAATTGCAAGTGGCGGGGTCATTCGCTATTCAAACTGTGGCTACAAATAGGGGGCGCAAGGAAAAACCTAAATGTCCTTTAATAGCCGATATTAGCATTGGCACCTGTCGAGCGCGCAAACTCCTGCTGTGCCTCAGGAGCCCAAATTTCCTATTTCGGCCTGACATGGGGACACATGCAGATTCCAGGAATAATACAGCTGGCATACAGTGTACAGAGCATACATGTTGTGATAGGAGTGTATGTAAGCAAAGCCAGCCAGAGAAGTTCCAGATTTCCACAGGTAAGTAATGCATTATAGTACCTGTACGTGACTGAACAGGGAATAAACTTGGGCTGGTTTAATACAATTCTGCTGTAAGTTCACTTGTTCCATTAAAAAGGTAAGTTAAAAAAATGAATTACTAATGGTTGCTTGTGCTCAGGGCCGGATTTACTGTAAGGCACTCTAGGCACGTGCCTAGAGGCCCCTGATGATGGAAAGGTGTCTCATTCCCTCCCTGAGTGTTTCCCTCCCTCCTTCACTATGTAGAGACTGAAGCAGAGCATAAATGAGGGGTTACTCACCCAGCTCTCAGTATTCCACTGATGAGATCTCTCTTCAGTCGGGGGCACCAATAGCTACTTAATACTAAGGGTAACTCTGGCTATCAGGGCTGTGGAACCTGTACAAAAATCAGCCGACTCGGATTCCTCCGATTATGAAACCTCTGACTCTAGGTACCCCAAATTGCTCCGACTCTTCAACTCCAACTCCTTAGCCTAATACTTACCTGGGCTGTGAAGTTGATACAAAAATCATCCGACTCCTCAGTTTATGAAACCACCGACTGACTCTAGGTACCCAAAAATTGCTCCGACTCAGACTCCAGAGCCCTTCTGTCTACCTAATGCTGAGGGATACCTGCAGCTACTTATGATGGTAAGGGAGAAGGTAGCTGGGCCAGCCACACTCGTGGTGCGGTTCGGAAGGGGTTTGTAGGTTCGTGGAGGGCGAAGTCTAGGGTGCCAGGACATCTATGCCTATAGGCTCCTGTGATGTAAATCCGGGCCTGCTTGTGCACGCAGTATTCTAGTTATTTGTCATTATTTGCCATATCTCTGTAGGCTGGGCAACTGTAAGTTCTACCTTGTAATGTGAATGTGTCTTCCAGGGATGCCTCCATGATGGCAATGCGGCGCAGAATCCAGGGCCTGTCACCTGAACAGATCCGCGCTCTGTCAAAGGATGAGTTGCAGATGCCGGTGACCATGACGGACTTTGAGTTGGCCTTAAAGAAAATCTCAAAATCTGTTTCTGCTGCAGACCTGGAGAAATATGAGAAATGGATGAATGAATTTGGCTCTGCTTAATAAAACTTGAATGCCTGTGATGTCTGTGATACACTGGTACGTTCTGGAGGATTATCTTTATTTTTCCTGATGATCTTCAGATCTTAGAGCATCATCTGTTCACTGTAACCGACTTTTCAGAGTTTCATTTCCCCCTGAAGACCACGTAACATGACTTATCCATAACCCACCCCCTGAAGATCAAGTTTAACCCATGTTGTAATGCCTCAACATTTATTTTTTTTTTTGTTTTTTTTTTGTTGTTGAAGATAACATTTATTTAATTGTATATTAAAAAGTAAATTATTTTTAAATTGTATGCTTTTTGTCATGTCTTTATTAGCGTTTACCCATCCTTGTAATTTGTCTACTTGTGCTGTATGTTGGGGCCCAACTCTTAGTCCAGAAACCCACTAGGGGTGATTTCTAATCGCTAGTGATTTGAAAAAGCTCTTGCTGAAGCAGTGCTATGAAGGATTTTTATAAAATCACATTGCTCAAGTGGGATCACAGCCATTGCATTACATTAGCAAGACTTTTCAAATCGCAAATCGATCAGAAAATCGCTCCTAGTGGGTTTCTGGCCTTAGGCCTCTTTTCAACAGACTGTTGAGCTGTGTGCTCAGCAAGCAGTTAGCAGGCAGCAGTGGCGGTAAGGTGAGCTGCTTTGATTGACAGGGCGGCTACCCCCTGACCAGCGAAGTGTCTGAAAGCTGTGGAGTGGATAGCCTTGAATGCGCTGACACTTGTCTGAGACTCATAGGGGTGCTGAAGCAGAAGGAGTCTTAAAAATGAAAGAGAAGATTTCGAGGGCAAAGCCCAACCCAACTGGTTGTTTCCTCCCCACAGGACAATTTTTGAAACCTGTGGAGATTCAGCCTGTTTTTGGTGGTGCGCTGCAGCCACCGCACCAAACTGCCAATCTACAGTGTGAAGCCGCCTTAAAGAGAACCCGAGGTGGGTTTAAAAAAATCCTATTAGGACACAGAGGCAAGTGCTGTATACAATGAGCAGCCAATCGTAAGCCTATTGGAGGAAGCTTATGGTGGCGGGGAGGGAAGGGACACAGGCGGGGAGCCACGCTATAGAGGAGGCGGGGGAGTGGTCGGTGACTGACAGCCTTAGGTAAACAGCCGGCTAGCGACAATCTGTGTGTCGTTAGCCTAGCGGGTTTATTTTATGGGGGATAGCAGAGCTCAGGGGGAGCCTGGAGACAGTCTGTAAGGACACAGAGGCTGCTCATTGTATACAGCACTTGCCTCTGTGTCCTAATAGGATTTTTCAAACCCACCTTGGGTTCTTTTTAAAGGGAACCTTAACTGAGAGGAATATGGATGTTTCCTTGTAAACAATACCAGTTGCTTGGCAGTCCTGTTGATCTCTTTGGCTGCAGTAGTGGCTGAATCACACACCTGAAACAAGCATGCAGCTAATCCATTCTGACTTTAGTCAGAGCACCTGATCTGCATGCTTGTTGAGGGGCTGTGGCTAAAAGTATTATGCTGGGCATACACTGATGGATTGTTCTTATCAATGGAGCCGCTGATGGCTCGATTGCTAATTTCCGACAGGTCAAATACCCAGCCGGATCGATTCTGCGCTCGATTCCCGCGGGCGGACAATTGGAAGATAAGGAAGCGCCCGCGGGTACGAGCGGGAGTCGATCCGGCGGCTAATCGAGCCGCCGGGTCGACTTGTGTATTCCCAGCATTCGAGACACAGGATCAGCAGCAGAGTCAGGCAACTGGTATTATTTTAAAAGGAAAAATCCCATATCATTCTCTGTTTAGGTTCCAATGTTTGTGTTTTCAAATGCATTTTGCTGTTTGATACAGTTCTTAAATATTTTGATCCTTTTTGAAACTATGCTAGAATTGTGTCCACTTTAAAGCAAACCTGAACTGAAAATTAAGTCAAGATACATATACAGATGTTGTGCTTCCCTCGTAGGCTACCCGTCAGTCTCTTTCTCCTCTCCTGCATCCTGTTTATCCATTGTGAATGATGGAATTCTCGGTCCTTCATTTTAAAAATGGTGATGGTAACAGCTTCCGGGTCAGCACTCCATTAACCAGTAATATAGCTTAAGCCATAGGGAAACATGGACATTACCTTTCACAGCAGTTGTTTTTTTGAGTATAACTGACAGCAACTGTTATAGTGGAAAGTGCACACGAGAGGAGACTTGGGCGCAGGATACAGCCGGTATATGGCTGATCCAGCTGCTGCACAAGTTCCTGGCCGTGTTAAATACTATTCCCCCTCCAGGCCGCCATGGATGGTGGGGAATGAAATAATTCGGCTTCCAGCAATTGCTGGAAGCCTAATTATTGTGTTTTAAAAGTAACTTCAGCTCCTTCTTCTGATGGCGCCGAAGTTACTACCTGTGCCTGCTATAGCCGTAATTCCTATTGCGGCCTATGGTGGCGCCGGCTGCGTCCAAGTCTCCTGTGCTGAATTCACTGTGTTCGGTGGAAAGTACCCTAAGGCCGGTGTCACACTGCAAACTGGTGTTCTGGGAGCATTGCAATGCAAAGATCGATGCAGGCCAAACAGGAAGTGAGGCTGTCTAGCGGTCACTTCCTGTGGGCAAAATCTAGAAATGCACGGGAGTGTATTGAAAAAATGCGCTTCCGGACATGCGTGCCACAGCTCAAACGCAAAAAACGTTTTAAAAGCTGCATCGCCATAGACTTACATGACGTCCGGTTCACAGCACATTGCATGTTGCCCAACAATGCGCTGTTGCTCCCGTGGTAAATCGGGCACTTCCGGTGGATCTGACGGCGAGGTAAGAATGTAATATTTTTTTTACAGATACCTTGGGCTTGATTCACCAAGCGGTGCAAAGTGTTTGCACGCTGGTGAAAAGGCCCTTATCACGCCTAAACTCACTTTAGGCATGATAAGAAGAAACTCGCGCGAAGTTACCGCGCGTAAGTGCGCGCGCAGCACCTGACGCTTCGCGCGAAGCTCCCATTGAACCCTATGGGACTTTGCGCGCGCTCTCACGCGCGAACGCGCGGTAACTTCGCGCGAAGAGCAGGAAAAAGCGGTGATAACTCAGTGGTGAAAAGGTCATCACGCCTAAAGTCTTTTAGGCGTGATAACTGGGTTATCACCGCTTTGTGAATCGAGCCCCTTGTGTTTGTTTTAAATTATTTTTCTGGGATCAGGTACCCTTTAATTAATGCTAATGAAGGAGGAAAGGCTAGAGGATTGTAAATGAACATAGTTTTTCATTATGAATAATGGGAATAGGGGACCCCCACAATTTCTGCATTTGATGCAGACATTCTAGAGCTGTTCCCTTTGAACAGTAAGTCATGTGACCTGGGGTAATATTGTAATGCATTACTCTGTGTACATGTAACAGTTGCCAATTATACAACTCAGTTTGTCTTTATGCCTATTAGTGTATGACCTATTATGTTGTGTGAGCCTCCGTGGCTACTACAAAGCTGTGATTCAATTTGTTCTGCTAAAATCCTTCCAGTTGCAAACATATTACCACTGTAATTACATTTCCTCTGTTTGCTAAACTGTTTGCCGCTAATCCAATTATAATAACTTGAAATATAAGAGATGATGACATTCTAAGCTGACAGGAAGCATCGACTGTCTCCAGCTAAGTGACAGCTCCCATAAGTAACATGCTGAAGCTTCAAGCCGGTGGCAGGAGGCAATATTTGAAATACGTCTATAGCTTTATTTTATGATGTGAACAAAAGCAAGCGGTGTACAAAGGTTTTTTTTTTATGGCTCCCTATATTGTCCGAGCCTCAGGAGAAGACGTCAGTAGAGTAGCATAAAGGTCATTTGCTTAAGGATGTGGACCTGACAGAATAAGGGCCTAACAGCAGATATACTAAAATAGTCAATGTCTCCAGATTTACACTGTAGAGGTCAAATCAGATCACACAGAAGTCTGTCTCTGCTGCAGGGATCCAGCCTGCGACAGGTCAGACCCACCATTGTGCTTTAATGAAAATGGAGGAAAGCTGATATATTGCAGGGGATAATGCAAGCCGTTAGGGACTCGATCCCTCAGGCTGTAGCGTGAAACTGAGGGTGGACAGACAAGTCGTTAGCCTCCAGGCTAGCAACACATTCTGATGCTATGCAGGGAATGAGGGCTGACGTAGCAGCACATGAGAAGCTTCAAATTTGAGCTTGGGTTTATTGCTTGCAGTCCATAGACTGCATTTTTTGCCCAACCCAATCATTTACTCAGTTGTAAATAGGATCTGAAGTGAGAATTGCCTGGTGTGTGCCAATTCTTAAACACGGACAGACCCCTGGCCTACATTTTGGGCTATCATTAATTTCTGATTAGTTTCCCAATCAGTAAACAGAAAGGAATGTTAAGTTAATGCACAGGTGTACAATGGCTCTTCTGTCCCAGGAGCATAACCATAACCCCCATGACACCTACTGTCCCCGGGGGAGGGCCTAAGAGTGGCAAGGCGCAGAGCAGTGTCAACATCATATTTTACCTTCAACCAGCGGAGCGACATGTTAATTATACATGTAAATGGGTGTTTTTGATCAAAATGATCAGGGCATCTGTTGAGTCTTTTGCCAACTGTCCAGAAACACCTAATGGAACTGCTTTTCACTGTAGCCTCTGTACAGTTTGGCTCCCTACAGCTCCCATCTCTGCATGTCACATGACATACAGAGACAGAAGCCACAGGGAGATGGACTTTACAGCCTAGTCTATTGGGTCTTTGGTTTAGTCTATTGGCCACTTACAATTTCTGTTGCCCGGCAAAGGGGTGACGGTTCATGGCTGATGCTGTGCAGATGTGTTCTGTTACTGTTGAAGGGGCTGGAGGGACGAGTGGCACACAATGGAGCAGAAGGGGTGAGGAGGTAGATTAGTGTTGTCAGGCAGCATTCACCTGAAATGATCCAGCATGCCAGATCTCTCACCCATGCATTGGGACCATCGGGGACGCTGTACACAAACATTTTTGGCTGAGGCTGTCTTTAGTGGCCGCCTCGGCTGAGTTTAATCTTATTTGTGGATTGACCTTAAAGTGGACCTGAACTCTTGCACAGGACAAAAGGAAAATTTAGAGAAATGCACCCTGTATGTATTTAGAGAGTTTAGCCTGTCCAATCCCACCTCATCTGTGACTAATCACAAGTTGTAATTTGATCTCTTCTCTGCCACGGCAGAGCAGCTAATTTGTAAGCACAGGGGCCCATATTGGGCATGATTTGCAAAGCTTTTTCACCTGTTTTCATCTTATCTATGCTACATTTTCAAGCTTCCAAAGAGCAAAAATATAATATAATTAAGGTAAGAAAAGTAATATTGAAATGACGTTAATCAGGAACAACTTACTTTGAGGGCTCGTTCACACTAGAGGCGTTTTCACTTTTTTTTAAGCGCTGGCGATTTTTCAAAATAGCCCTGAAAGCGCTTACACCGTTATTCTCTATGAGACAGATCACATCTGAGCGGTTCATTTCCGATCCGCTCAGAGAAGCACTGCATGGGCCATTTTTAGGCAATTTTGCCTCAATGGAAGGTATAGAAAAAATAGAAATGCTCACAAAATCGATTTGTGCAGCGATTGCATTCACGTTTTTAAGAATAAATACATTGTATTTATTATTTTCCTGATCAAAGAGTTCACGTTTTTACACTTCCTGATGTCAGGAGATGTAAAAACGCAATTGTTTGGAAAAACTACTTAGAAAAGCGGTTCACAAAAAAAAAAATGTGGATGGACACGAGAACGGAACGCAAGGTGAACAAGGCCAAGGGATTATTTTGCTTGTAAATGTGCTGAAAGGTTATTTTTGTCAATTAGGCGATGATTAATAAGTATGAAAATATCAACTCTGAGAAAACTGAGAAGAAGGTAATTGCATTTGGGCCTGGATGTTAACCTTATGTCTGCTTTCATGAAAGCAGGAAGTATACACACTGCAGATTTATTGTAGGATTTGTATCCGCTGTAACAAGGAAATGTTTTTCTTTAAGGCTTCTTGCACACAGGGACGTTACAGGCGCACATTAGTGCAGCCTGTAACGCTCCCCCAACGCACAGCAATGTAACACAAGTGGGCTGTTCACACTGCCCATGTTGCGTTACATTGTAACGCAGCAAAGTGCTGCATGCTGTGCGTTCTCCGCAGCTAAGCCGCATTAGACTGTTTGCACATGCTCAGTCATGTTGGGGAGGAGGGAAGAGCGGCCGGGCACATGGCTAATTAATATTCACTGCACTCAGTGACGTGCAGTGTTTACTTCCTGGAGCGGCCGCTTTGTGCGGCGATTGGCCGGGCGGGACCACGTGATGCCGCATGCGTCCAAGAGTACGCATCACGGCATCACGGACGCCAGAGTGAGCTGCACAACGCGGCTCACTCTGACGTCCACACCAGAGAGCACCAGGCGTTGCGTCAGGGGCACGTTATGTGCCCTATAACGTCCCCTAAACGCAACGTCCTGGTGTGTAACTAGCCTAAAGTTATTATGCTGTTGCTTATCTTATGTTGCAGAGAGGAAGTTCTGATTTGAGGTCCACTTTAAGAATCTGGGCAGCAGGTGACCTGAATGCTTCTTCTGTTGCCATAATGCAGTTTCAGCTCTTTCTGTGGAACCTGACAAAGTGATTTCACAGTACAGAGTCATATCCCTTAACAAATACATGTATTTGTTTCTAGCAATGATTGCAACAATGTCCAATATTGCAATAAATAGCAGGGGTGTTTCTGAGATGGCTGTTTTGTTCCATTCACCCTGCTTGCACGTCCGCTGATTTGTACATTTCTACAATTCACCTTCAGGAGAGAACAATAAGATGTAAATGAAATTAGTGTCCCTTTGAAGAAATCTCTATAATTTCACTGATCGCATTTTCCCCTTGAGATATTATGCAGTCCATACACAGCGAGGTTATTTATGTGGACATCCTGTTCTTTCCAAATCCGCACTGAAAAAAATATCAGATGAAATGTTATTTCTATGGGCAGCAGCTGGCAGCTCTAGCTAAGTCTCTTCTTTTTTTGTTTAGGCACCAGTCTAAAATAGTGATTTACTATGCGGCAGTCCAAATTTACCTGAAATGGCTGTTTTTTAACCATTTATGCATAAATCTTCACCAAAGGCTTATTCCTGTCCAATCAATGCTTTAAAATTCGTGTTTAGAAGCGGACCTGAACTCAGAACTTCCTTCAGGGCTTATTCACAGTGGGACGTTACGTTTTAATGCGACGTTAAAGTCGCAACGCATCTGCGTTTAGAGGTAACGCACTGCAAGCAGTGAGCTACCGCAACACAACATTTTTCAGCACGAGCACTGTGAATGGCCCATAGGATTAGCATTTCAGTGCGGTAAGCTGCGTTATAAGACTTTATAACGCAGCTCCGCAACATGGCACTGTGAATGTGACCTTAGTCTCTAAAAGATACGCAGCAGCATAATAACCTTTAAAGAAAACCATTCCTTTGCTACAGCTGTGTCATACTCATACTCCTGTGATCCAGTGATGGCGTCCTTCCAGTCTCATAGGCGCGCGCGTCACTGATCGTAGATTGAATCCTGTAGTTGGGGGACGTGTGCGGAGCAGAAGGCAACTTTGCTTACGCATGCGTAGAGTTTCACGTTCAGGTGTGTACGCATGCGTGGCTTATGTACGTTCGCGCCAATTTGCCATCTTAGGAGTATAAAAGGCCAGTCTTTCTCAGGTCAGGTGCTTTTCATTCTGACAGCTAGTGTGGCTTGCTGTGTCCCCTGCTGCGACCTTAAAGAAAACCTGAACTGAAAATTAACATACACAGGTCATACTTACCTCTCGTGTAGTCTACTCCTCAATCTCTTTCTCCTCTCCCGTGTCCCGTTTGTCCACTTTGATCTAGGGAATTTTCCGTCCTCCATTTTGAAAATGGTCATTACCCCCATAACAGCTTCCTGGTTAGCACACTGTTAAACTGTAACATCATCCACTTGAGCCATAGGAAAACATGGACACATCAGTTCTCCTCTCAGCTATAACTGACAGCAACTCATAAATAACTGACAGCAACTGATATATTTCAGTTCTGACAAATGTTGTCAGAACTGGAAGGGATCATTGTCAGAAGAAAATGGTGAGCTTCTGAGATTAACTGATGTCAAGGTAACTTTGTAATGTTCATTTGAAGTTACCTCATGTGTTTATTTTAAATAATTTTATTCAGTACAGGTTCCCTTTAACTTGCTTACTGATACCCCTGTTTTGACCCGGCCTGTCTGACTACTCTGGTTCTCTCTCCTCTGGTTTGACCCCTGCCTGTGACCTCGACTACTCTTGTCTGCCGCCTGTCTCGACCCTTTGACTGGATACCAATTACTCTTACCTGCTGCCTGCCTCGACCCTTTGCCAGGATACAGATTACTCTTGCCTGCCGCCTGCCTCGACCCTTTGCCTGGATCTTGACCAATCTCATCTGCTGTTGCCTTTATCCGCTGCTTGTGACTGGACTTCCACATTGAGGTGTTTCGTTTTCCTGACCACTAGCTGGAGTTATCCCATCAGTGGCGTACCTAAGGAGCTGTGGGCCCTGATGCAAGTTTTACAATGGGGGCCCCCCCAAGCACTCTATACATAACAATTGATATGGCGCACCAAAACCTGCCAATGGCAACTACAGTGTCAGAGGTGCAAGAAGGGGATGGGGGAACAGGTTGTTAATAATTACCACTATTCAAAGTATCTATAAAAGTTATTATTATGAGCACAGGATCAATAGAGAGCTAATTCTGTAGTTGAGGCAGGGTCCTTCGGGGCCCCTCTGGCCCAAGGGCCCCGATGCGGTCGCTACCTCTGCAACCCCTATTGCTACGCCCCTGTATCCCATGGGTGACCTCAGGCCTGGATTTACCTCACAGGAGCCTATAGGCAAAGATGTCCTGGCACCCTAGACTTCACCCTCCATGAACCTACAAACACCCGCCGAACTGCACTGCAAGTGTGCTAGATGGCCTAGTTGTCACTTCTCTCTTATCTCACTTGCCTTATTAGGTATTAGGTCGTATTAGGTAGCGACTAGCCAGAGCTGTCCTCAATATTAGGTAGCTAGAGGCGCCCTCGAGTGAAGGGACTCTGCTGAGGTAAGGTAGGATGGAGACAATTGGGGAGGGGAGTGAGCCGCCCTTTCACCATCAGGCGCCTGTAGGCACATGCCTACAGTGCCTTATGGTAAATCTGGCCCTGGGTGACCTGGTGGGCACTAGGCAGCTAAGTCCATCGTCCCTTACGTGGCGCTCTGGTGAAAACCCGTGGTCACTTAGATCCCACGCCTGGGTTACACTGTGTCTGCTGGTGGAAGGGTCAACGATCACCCAGTACATAACAGATATGAACAGCCCCTGACTCAGGGAAAGATTGGCCTTTTATACTTTTAAGAACGTACATACACGCAACACGCAAACATGCATACACAGGAACACGAAACTCTGTGCATGCATACACAAAGTCGCGTTCTACGTCGTGCAAGCGCGCACACACCCCAACCTCAGGATTCAACCTACAGCCAGTGACGCGCGTGTGCGTATGAGACGGGAAGGCCTTTGCTGGACCACAGGAGTGTGCGAGTATGACAAAAACTGCAATAAATCTGAAGTATGTATACTTCCTGCTTTCCTGGAAGCAGACATATCGTTAACAACCTGTGTGAACCAATTAGCTGCTCTGCCGTGCCAGCCAGCTGACTAAGCTAAGATCAAATTACAACCTGTGATTAGTCACAGATGTGGGGGAATTAGAGAGGCTAAGCTCTCTAAATAAAAAGAGGGTGCAATTCTCTAAGCTTTCCTTCTGTCCTGTGCAAGAGTTCAGGTCCTCTTTAGTGTTTTGCTATGGATTAAGCATAAACATGCATTTTCATTTTAGCCTGCCTCCTGTTCATGAAACATTTCAATTGTACACTTGTTAGTTGTTTTACCTGCAGAATGTTTAGTTTGTCCACTCAATTCTGCAAAAAGGTGTAGACTGGAAGGTGACACTACTGTGTTTTTGTACTGGTTTTTACACCTTCCTGTGCCACCAATCTGCTTATTGAGCAGAGTCACCATTCAGTGTCCACTAGAGATGTAGGTGAACAGCTTGCCTGTGAATAGCTATGGGCCTGTACTACTTATGGGTCACGCTCTCTGAGCAGTATGCATGCCCTGGCCCAGACACGTTCAGTAATACGCATGACCTGGCCCAGCGGTGCGTGTCCTTTATTGTGCACCTATAGCCGGGCATGCTCCTGACGCGCACTGCCGGGGCAGGGCATGCGTACTAAGCAGGGCCGGATTTAGGCCAAGGCCACCTAGGCCATGGCCTAGGGCACCACAGGAAAGCAAGGGCACCAAAGCAGCAGGCTAACCTGGTGCACTTGCAAGCTTGCAAATACTGCAATGCCACGAGATCAGGTGAGCAGCTTACCGCGGTACTCTGCTGCTAGCCGCTTGTGAAGCGGCCGCCTTGCTCTCTGTGCACGTTTGCATTGTGGCCGGCGGCTATAGACTTGGGCAGCATTGGAGATGGAAAGGAAGAGGAAGCTTCTGCACTGGAGGTGAGTGGAGAAATGAGTGACACTGTTGGCTGCTGCAGTGAGAAGGCGATCTGGCTATCTATGCTGAAAGGGGGGATGGGAAAAGGAGGGATTAAGGGAGTCATTTGGCTACCTATACTGGAGGGAAAGGGGGAGGGGTCATCTGGCTACTTATACTGGGGGGGGGGGGGGGGGTCATCAGGCTACCTATACTAGAGGAAGGGGGGAGTGGTCATCTGGTTATCTATACTGGAGCGAAGTGGGGAGGGGTCATCTCGCTACCTATACTGAAGGGGGGCGGCTGGTGACAGTGGCCTTGGGCAGTAAAAAGTACAAATCCGGCCCTGGTACTAAGAAAGCATGACCCGAAAGTAGTACAGGCCTATAGCCGACATCTTTAGTGTTCTATTTCAAAAGTTTTATTGACATTATATCAAAATTAACAAATATATAATCGATCAGCTATATCCTAAAAATACTGTATATGGTAAAGACAGATACTGTGCATATGAACCTGTGTTTTGAGCACTTCCAACTTATTGGGAGGTACACTTTTACTAGAAATTATTTGAGACTTTCAAGTTTAATGCCATGATCTCCATGAAGTTAAAGGCTCCGAATTAAACCTTGTGTACCAGAAAAGATGCCAATTTGTAGGAAGAGATTAAAGAAAGAGTAAAAAAAGAATAAACAAAAGAAAAAGATTTGAGTAATTAATAGTCACCCAAAACCCCATGGATGCATCCCCTCCCTCTTGCCCTTACTCTATTGCCATCATTTGTGTCAATTTGGATCCCAAATTTTAGCAACAGTAAAACAGTCCTCGAGAACACCAGCCATCTGCGCTTGAATCATAAAAGTAGTGACCCTGGATTTGACTGCACTATACAAACAGGAAGAACATGTACACCAGCCTGGATTAATTTCAAATGCACTTATTATTACTAGTCATAGAGTGAACAACATGTACAAAGAAGCCCCAATACAAAAAACAGGATACAGCTATACACAGCGCAACACTGCATAATCACATGTGCAACATAAGCAGCATAGAGAGTATAACAGCATCCTGAATAAACACAGATGGAGGAAAGTCAACCCAACAGCAGCGCTGTTTCGAGGCAATTAAAATAATTGCAGTATTTGCATAGCGCCTTTCTCCTGTTGGACTCAAAGCGCATGCACGGCAGCCACTAGAGCGCACTCAGTAGGCAGTAGCAGTGTTAAGGAGATTTGCCCAAGAAACTCCTTACTGAATAGGTGCTGGCTTACTGAACAGGCAGAGCCGAGATTTGAACCCAGGTCTCCTGTGCCAGAGATAGAGCCCTTAACCATTACACTATCCAGCCACTATTATGCCTCTTGATCACGGGCAAAGAAAGTCCAGAGCAGGAGAGCAAACAGGCAACGAATGCAAAGATGCAAGTCGGTGTTCTCTTCATTCTGTGTCCGGAATATGGTTGAAATACCCAGTTCCTAGTTGCTGATTGGCCCAAAGCACCGGGGCCGGCCCACGTGATGCATGCGCACAAGCGGCGCTTGTTGCCGTGCGCAATGACATCACATCCGCATCCGCCAGATGCATTCGTTGCCTGTTTGCTCTTCTGAGCTGGACTTTCTTTGCCCGTGATCAAGAGGCATAATTGCCTGTAAACAGCGCTGCGGTTGGGTAAATGGACTTTCCTCCATCTGTGTTTATTCAGGATGCTGTTATACTCTCTATGCTGCTTATGTTGCACATGTGATTATGCATTGTTGCGCTGTATATAGCTGTATCCTGTTTTTTTTGTATTGGGGCTTATTTGCACATGTTGTTCACTCTATGACTAATAATAATAAGTGCATTTGAAATCAATCCAGGCTGGTGTACATGTTCTTCTTTTTTGTATAGTGTTGTTAAATGTAACATTGCACCCAGGTTTATATGTTAGCTCTTGTGAAACTACTGGCTATTTGTATGGGTGTGCAGACCCTAATGTACATATATTCCTGGATTTGACTTCTTCGTAAGATATAATTTGCTTTTTCCATGCTTTGGCTATGGTTTACTTTGATGATTAGTTACATTTTATGGGAAATTTAGAAGAAAAAACGATGGGTCCTGTGGAACCGCTCTCCCAAATAAAGCTCGTAATAATCTGAAAATCCTAGACCAAAATCTAGACAGCATAGTACATGACCAGACAATATGTATTGTGCCTTGTTTTACCCCACAACCTCAAAAACATAAACCAGAGCCTGTTGTGGGAATATGACTCAACTTAGCGGGGACCCAATACCCACGTAATAGGACTTTGTAGGCTGACTTTATAATAGCAAGGTTCAGAGATAACTTTGGAATAGTTTTCCAAGCTCTCTTCCAGTCCTTTTGCCTATTTCTACCCTCACTCCCTGCCATTCTACCTGTTTCTAACCTCACGTCCTGCCCTTCTACCTGTTTCTAAGCTCACTTCATTTACTTTTACCCATTTCTAACCTCACTTCCTGTCATTTTACCTGTTTCTAACCTTATTTCCTGTCCTTTACCTGTCTCTAACCTCATTTCCTGCCCGTTTACCTGTTTCTAACCTCACTTTCTACCTTTTTATCTGTTTCTAACTTCCATTCCTGTCCTTTTACCTGTTTCTAACCTCACATCCTTCCCTTTTACCAATTGCTAACCTAACTTCCTGCCTTTTTACCTGTTTCTAACCTCACATCCTGCCCTTTGACCGGTTTCTAACCTAGCCTCCTACCTTTTTACCTGAGTCTATCCCCACATCCTGCCATTTTACCTGTTTTTAACTTCACTTCTTTCCTTTTTACCAGTTTGGAACTGCAGTTCCTGTCCTTTTACCTGTTTCTAACCTCACATCCTTCCCTTTTGCCGGTTTCTAACCTCACTTCCTGCCCCTTGACATGTTTCTAACCTCGCTTCATTTATAAACTGTAACGATTGGTGTCAGCACGCAGAGGGAATCTGATTATTGGTGATCTGCAGTATCACCAAGAATGCAGATATATACCTGATTATTGATGATCTGCAGAATCACCGATAATACAGATGTATTGCTAACCTCTGGACACCTATAGGTATGTGAGTGTTTGGTGTAACAGTAATACTTTGAGTAATGCACCTGCTGAGCAGGTGATCATTGACAGTAAAGAGACACTGCTCTGAGAGCACAGGAACCTTCCAGCAGCCTGAGGCTCCTCAAGGGGTGGAGTCAGGCTGGAGACAAGAAGGGCCAGCGAGTGAGTGACACCTGACGGTGGATGTCACTATCTGGTCTGGAGACTATCTCTTAACAGGAGAGATAGCTCTCAAGGTCGGCCTCGCCTGGTCGGCAACACACTGACAGATAAGGTACAAAGACAGAAAGCTGATTCGGTATCCTAGGAAAGCAGGGTCTGAGAACGGAATATCAGATATACGAGGTACCGAATCAGAAGACAGAGGAGTAGTTGGAAAAGCTATAAGTCATAACATATAACAACAATGCCTATTCTGGGTGCGAGGTCCTTAGTCTCAGCAACCCGGAACTAGACTGAAGTATACACAGATGATAATACAGTTCCCTAGACTGGGTGCGAGGTCCGTGGTCTCAGCACCCTGGAACTAGTCTGAAATATAACACAGATGGTAGTACAGTTCCCTAAGCTGGGTGTGAGGTCCTTGGTCTCTACACCCTGGAACTAGTCTGAAGGTATAACACGGATGATAACACAGTTCCCTAAGCTGGGTTTTAGGTCCTTGGTCTCTACACCCCGGAACTAGCTTAAGTATAAACAGAATAACAATTCAAATAATCTGGTCCACCTGGTTCAAACACACTGAAGGATCTGACTAGGTCTGAGTGCTTCCACGTAGTGATCGCAACGGCAGACAACTTGCAAGTGACCAGCAGAAACTATATATGGAGTAGTGCTCTCCAGCACCACCCCTAATTGCTCAACCAATAGTATCCTGCTCTGGAGTCAGCTGATCGGCGTGGTCAGCTGACTCTTCCTGCTTAGTATAAGAATTCTGCCTCTCAGCGCGCACGCGTGTATTCCTAAGCCTATGTGCACTAACAGACTCAGCCACACCAGACACACTCTGCTGCGTGCAAACCGCCGCGCTGGACGCGGAACCAGCCGCCTTACTGTTGTTACATGCGGCGGCTTTTCCGCGTTCTGCCCTGCTACCAGACACACGCTTCCGCGTGCAAACCGCCGCACTGGACGCGGAATCAGCCGCCTCCTCAGTAGCACATGCGGCGGCTTTTCCGCAATCTCTCACACAAACGCAAAAAAATCGAAGCGCAGTTGCAACCCATTTAAAATATTACATTTTTATTTTAAAACTGTAAACACTAAGTGCTTGTGTTTTGCAAGACTCGTGTGATCGGAATCGCATCACAAAACGCAGCACAACACAAGCAGTGAAAACAAAACATCATACCAGTGTTAAGCTGTAAACTTGTCAATTCAGTAAACTTGTCACCTCCCACAGATGATTGGTCAGATTGAGGTCTGGAAAATGTGTGTGTTACACATGTAATTTGCCTCATACAGTGAAGCAATACCGTACATAAAAAGCATGCTTCACCCCAACTGTAAACCTGCACGCCGTGCAGCACCTTACAGCATGCACTGCGTTATTCCAAATCATCCCTCAACATCGCACTTCTAACGCACCAATGTGAGTGTGCCATTATAATATAATCATATTGTGTTTTCAATGATTACATTTTTTATTGCAGCTCAATGTGTCACTGTGAAAATTCCAAAAATGTGCATCTATCGGTGGCATTATACAAGGGCAGCACGGTGGCTGCATATCCCAGCCAGGGCACTATCTGCACAGAGTTTGTATGTTCTCCCCTTGTCTGCGCGGGTTTCCTCTAGACACTCCGGTTTCCTCCCACATCCCAAAAACATGCAGATACATTTTATGGTTTCCCCCTGAATTGGCCCTAGACTGCGATATACACACTACACAATATAGACATACGGTATGACTATGGTAGGGATTAGATTGTGAGCTCTTCTGAGGGGCAGTTAAGTGATAGGACAATATACATTGTACAGCATTGTGGAAGATGTTGGCGCTATATAAATACTAAATATTATATATAGAGATTTATTTTATGAAAGCAGATTTAAAGTGAACTTGAAATATTTTTATTACCATTTAGAAAGTCGATGCCTTTGCTATCATGCCTATAATGTCCAATTAGTGAGAAAGAGGGAGATGAGCTTAAGTCCAAATCATGCAGCAATTACATGCAGCAAGCCTTCAAATGAAACGTAATCCCCTCCAGCTTGTTAAGAAATATTACCCCGGGAATAGAGAAATTGAATTAGTTATAATGGCGTCGCAGTGCGAGCATTGACAAATGAAATTGAATGAATACATTATATAAAGGTATAAAATACCGTCAGTGTCCATTAAACATGCCAAATAACATTGATAGTCTTTTCCTGTCTATAGAACCGCAAAGCAAAATAATTAATGATTTTATATGGTTGGTAGCCGTTAATTAATATCACCTTTAACGAGAGGGATATTTCAATGGACAATCTGTTTTATCCCGATGATGGATTATTTTTGCCTTTGTGGTTTTATATTGTTATGTTTTTATGCTTCTTTTGTTCCTTAAACGTCCGAGGAGATTTCTGAGCAGTCTTCTTTCTTTCTGGAAATCCTGGATAAATATATGCAGCCTGAAATGAGTGTTTGATTGAATGTAAATTGATGATTTCTTGCCCAGTAGTTCAGCAACTTACAAATTAAATATGGCAATCACAGCTGATTTTTCTTGACCCCGGCCACAGTTATGAGATTTAATTTTGCAATGTTATGATAAAGCAAAGTCGTCTTGTTATAACTGTCAGTTATGGTTTGGTGGAGCACTTAATTACGCTCCGCTGAATCACAGCTTGTCAGTGATCATAGTGGAACTATGCCGCACTGCCTGCTTGTGTCATCCTCTGACAGGAGGGCCTGATAGACGATGGAGTTTAATAACAAAAGTGTCATGCCATCTGTGAGTCTCATTGGGATTGTTAGACAGTTTTTCCTTCAAAGTTCAACTGCACTTCAACGCATAAAATAAGAATTCCCTCCAGGACAACTTTGTGGATTGTAGATGTTTTCAGAAACGTATTTATTACAGGTTAGCTGCTTTTCTTTCATGTCTGTTTGACTGAGAGCCTCTCACATCATGCGCATGCACGGGGCGCTCCTGGCCGCTGTAGGACTCGTGCAGCTGGGCCAACGTGTCCGCAGTGATGGCGACTCCCGGGGACCCGGAAGAAGCTGCGGGGGGGGGGGGGAGTGTCTTTAGGTGAGAAAGAGGGGTGTCAGTGGAGAACGGTAGGAGTGGTGGCCATCAGCACAGCACAGCTCCCCCTAAATGCCTGCTCCCCCCATTTCTTCAACCTTTTTTGATTCTGGTATCCTTAAAGAGAAACCATAACCAAAGAATTGAACTTCATCCCAATCAGTAGCTGATACCCTCCTTTCCCACGAGAAATCTTTTCCTTTTCACAAACAGGGGGCTCTGTATGGCTGATATTGTGGGAAAACCCCTCCCACAGTGTGATATCAGGACCATGGTTGCATTGTGGGAAATAAAAGCTGTTTCCAATTGTCAATAAAGCAAGCAATATCTCCTTCCATTGACATCACCTTCCAGCAGTAAAAATGTCACCATGTGATAAATGTCAGGTCAATGGACACACACACACACGGACACACACACACAGACACACACACACGGACACACACACGGACACGGACACGGACACACGGACACACACACACATGGGGACACACACACACACGGACACACACACACGGACACACACACGGACACACACACACACACCAGTGCTTCCCTATAATTATTCATACCCCTGGCAAATTTTGACTCAGGGCTTCTTCACACTACAGAAGCTTTTTAAGTGCTAGTGATTTTAAAAACTCTTGCTAATGCAATGCTATGGGGGATTTTTTTTTCAAAATCCCATCGCTCCGGTGAGAACACACACATAGGAAAACATTGGCGAGAGCTTTTAAAATCACAAAGCACTGAGAAAAGTGCTTGTAGCGGGAACAAGCCCTAAAGTTACTTCTATTCAACCAGCAACTATTTTCTTGACGGGAAATGACATAGGTGTCTCCCAAAAGATAAGAGCATGCACAAGAGGCATTATTGTGGGGGGAAAAAACATTTCTCAGCTTTTATTTACATTTGAGCAAAAAGTGTCCAGTCCAAAACTATTTATACCCTTCCAGGGGCGTAACTAGACATCACCGGGCCCCCCTGCGAAACCTTGGATGGCCCCCCCCCCCCCCCCGTGAAACTTTGGATGGGGCCCCCCACCCCCTCGCTTTCTGCATGCTGAACGTAAGATATAGTATCAATGTAACTTTGGCAAAACATTCAGAATGTCACTGATTGATACTGTTATTACGGGATCTGGGACTCCATGTGACACAACAAGCTCTCAATGAGGCAGCAACAGTCAGACATCAATCTCCACTCCATTGTAAAGCCCAATGTACACAATACGATTCTATTTACGATCCGATTAAATCAGACATGTCCGATCATCAAAACAATGGCAAATCGAACTGAATCGAATCCTTATCGGACATGTTGGATTTAATCGGATCGTAAATAGAATCGTAATTGAATCGTAAAAAGAATCGTATCGTGTAGATTGGGCTTTAAAGTATTCAGAGGCAATAAAGTCATTAGCCTGTGTGATAAGAATCTAGGAATCCTTTTGCTGAAAAGGGAAAGTGGTACAACCTTACAAACAAAGGAGTCGCATTTTGAAAAAAAGTTGTAATCTAGTCATCAGAACTTTGCAGCAGTGAGAGACAGATTTTTTTTACGAACCCTAGGGAGCAGGGACAGTGTACAAATTCCAAAGTGTGTGTGATTATAGTGTGAGAGCAGAATACGTTTTTTTTCTCCATGCCCTTAGCTGTCAGTCTCTAAAACTTTCCCCCCCATGGGCCCCCTGTGGCTTCTGGGCCCCCCTGCGGAGGCATCCCTTGCAGGGTCTATTGTTACGCCCCTGTACCCTTCTCAATAATCAATAAAAAAAGCCTTTATTGGCTATTACAGCAATCAAATGCTTCCTATAATTGCAGACCAGTATTTTTGCCCACTCATCTTTAGCAATGAGCCCCAAATCTTTCAGGTTGGAGTGTCTTCTTGTCATCACCCTGATCTTTAGCTCCCACCACAGATTCTCAATTGGATTCAAGTCAGGACTCAGGCTAGGCCACTCCAAAACGTTAATGTTGTTGTCTGCTAACCATTTCTGCACCACTTTTGCTGTGTGTTTTGGGTAATTGTCATGCTGAAATGTCCACAGGTGTTTCTCTGCAGACTGCCTGATGTTGTCGTTTGCCCTTTTTTCATGGTGCCGTTTACTGTGATCAGGTTGCCTGGTCGATTGGCTGAAAAACACCCCCAAAGCATAAGGTTCCCACCACCGTGTTTGACAGTGGGGATGGAGTTCTTTGGGTTGAAGGCTCCTCCTTTTTTACGCTAAATGAAGGAAACATCATTGTGACCAAACAATTCAATTTTTGTTTCAGCTGACCATAACACAGAAGACTAGAAGTCTTCTTCTTTGTCCAGATGAGCATTTGCAGAGGCCAAGCAAGCTTTTGTGTGCCTTATTTGCAGAAGTGGAGTCCTCCTTGGTCTGCATCCGTGGAACCCAGCAGTGTGCAGTGCACGTGGGATTGTCTTCCTTGAGACATTGCCACCAGCAGAGCCCAGATTCATCAGGATGGCCTTGGTGGTGATCCTTGGATTCTTTTTCGCCTCTCTCACTATCCTCCTGGCCAGCACAGGTGTTACTTTTGGCTTCCGAACACATCCTCTGAGATTTTCCAAAGTTAGAACATCTTGTATTTTTTTAATAATACTTTGCACTGTAGCCACTGGAACTTGAAGACATTTACAAATGGTCTTGTAGCCCTTTCCTGGCTTGTGAGCAGCCACAATGCGCAGCCGCAGGTCCTCACTGAGCTCCTTTGTCTTAGCCATGACTGTCCACAAACCAACTGCAGATAGCTGCTGTTTTCCACATGTTGAGTTGATTAAAGCAGCTGTTCCCAATTAATTAGGGTAATTAGGATGCTTTAGAACAGCTTAGACTATTTGGACTGGTATAGAACTGTAGATATTTCCACAGGCTGTGACAGTTTGTGAAGGGTATGCAAATTTTTGAACTGGACACTTTTTGCTCAAATGTAAATAAAAGCTGAGAAATGTCCCCCCCCCCCCCCCCCTCACAATAATACCTCTTGTCAGGCCCAGATTTACCTCACAGGAGCCTATAGGTACAGATCTCCTGGCACCATAGACTTTGCCCTCCATTAATCTACAAACCCCCAACAAAGTGTCCCAGCTGTCACTTTTCCCTTACTTTCCTTTGCCAGTCATAGGTAGCTACAGCTGCCCATTAGTATTAGGTAGCCAGAAGTACCCTCAATATTAAGTGGCTAAAGGTGCCCCCAAGTATTATGTAGCTAGAGGAACCTCAGTGTAAAAAGCTAGAGGTGCCCCTGACTGATCTCATCTGTGGAATACCGAAAACCTCATTTACACTCTCATTAGGACTCTGCATAGGGAAGGAGGAAGAGTGGCACTTTGGGAGAGAGTAAGCTTCCTTTTCATCATCAGGCGCCTGTAGGCACGTGCCTACAGTGCCTTATGGTAAATCTGGCCCTGCTTCTTGTACATCGTCTTATTATCTCTTTGGGGGACACCTATGTCATTTCCTGTCAAAAAGTGACTTGCTGTTTGAATAAAAGTACCTTTAAAGTGAACCAGAGATGAAGCACCCTCATGTATTTTACCATATACATCAGTGGGAACGTTAGAGAAAACACCTACCCTGCTCTCGGTTTCATTCTTCACTGCTCAGCCTGCTTCTTACCAGCCCTGATAAAATCCCCGACTGAGCATTCAGTTTGGCTTTGCTCAGGATTCATTATAGCTGAACCTCTGATATACAGGATCTTCTCAAAAAATTAGCATATTGTGATAAAGTTCATTATTTTCTGTAATGTACTGATAAACACAAGACTTTCATATATTTTAGATTCATTAAACACAACTGAAGTAGTTCAAGCCTTTTATTGTTTTTCTTATTGATAATTTTGGCATACAGCTCAAGAAAACCCAAATTTCCTATCTCAAAAATTTAGCATATTTCATCCGACCAATAAAAGAAAAGTGTTTTTAAAACAAAAAATGTCAACCTTCAAATAATCCTTTTGCAGAAATGACTGCTTCAATGCGGCGTGGCATGGAGGCAATCAGCCTGTGGCACTGCTCAGGTGTTATGGAGGCCCAGGATGCTTCGATAGCGGCCTTAAGCTCATCCAGAGCATAATTATTTGAAGGGTGACATTTTTTGTTTTAAAAACACTTTTTTTTTTATTGGTCGGATGAAATATGCAAATTTTTTTAGATAGGAAATTTGGGTTTTCATGAGCTGTATGCCAAAATCATCAATAAGAAAAACAATAAAAGGCTTGAACTACTTCAGTTGTGTGTAATGAATCTAAAATATATGAAAGTCTAATGTTTATCAGTACATTACAGAAAAAAATAAACTTTATCACAATATGCTAATTTTTTGAGAAGATCCTGTATATGGTAAAATATATTATTATTATTAATTAGATTTATATAGCGCCAACATATTACGCAGCGCTGTACAATAAATAAGGTTACAGACAATGATAACAGGGGTGACAGAACAATACAGGTAATAGACAATAGATACAACAATACAGGTAATAGCAAAAAGATACACAACACAATGCAGACAGTAGTACAATGCCAGATCATAAACTGGAGTGGTAGTGGTAACAAGTTCCAAATTCTGGGTAAAGTGCACACAGTCAAGTATGATACACAAGGGGAGAGGGCCCTGCCAAAGGCTTACAATCTAGACGGAGGGGTTGGTGACACAAAAGGAGGGGGTGCAGCAAGAAGTTATTGGCAGAAAGGATTAGGGCAGTGTTGAGTTGATGTAGGCCTCCTTGAAGAAGTGAGTTTTGAGTGCTTTTTTGAAGGTGTTGAAGGTGGGAGCGAGCCTGATGGGCAGTGGGAGAGAGTTCCACAGGATGGGGGTAGCTCTAGTAAAGTTCTGCAGTCGTGCATGGGAGTGCGAGATGCGTGGGGTGGTTAAGAGGAGGTTGTTGGAGGAGCGAAGTGGGCGGCCAGTTGTATATCTGCTGACCAGGTCAGAGATGTAGCTTGGGCAGGACTTGTGTATGGATTTGTAGGCCAAACATAGGACCTTGAAGCTAATTCTGAAGTGAATTGGAAGCCAATGAAAGGATTTGCGTAGGGGAGTCGTGGAGACAGAGAGATGGGAGGAGTAGATGAGTCTGGCTGCTGCGTTCATGATGGATTGTAGGGGGGCTATGCGGTTTTGAGGGAGGCCTGACAGGAGGGAGTTGCAGTAGTCCAGGCGGGAGATGATGAGAGCAAGGACAAGGAGTTTGGCAGTGTCTGGGGTCAGGAAAGGCCGGATCTTGGAGATGTTGCGTAGGTGGAAATAGCAGGCCCTAGCTACGATTTGGCCGAGTCCAGGGTGACACCCAGGCAGCGGGCTTGTGTGGTTGGATGAATGATTGTGCCATTGACAGTGACGTAGAGAATACATGAGGGTGCTTCGTCTAAACTGGTACCTTGGAACACATTTTTTGGGACTGTCCAAAAATCCAAAAACTTTGGAAGGAAGTGGAGATCCTTCTGAAAAAATTACCAATGAATCTGGTCTTTCTTTACTTGCCGACCAAAGAAAGACTGATATATAATCATATGATCCTGTCCACTAGAATGATTATCTCTGAGAATTGGAAATCCAAATTTATCCCACCCATTGAAAATTTTTTAAAAACGGTTGAATTTAATTTACAAGCAGAGAAAACATGGGCTATCAAATCAGGGAATGTAAAGTCATTCTTGGTCAGAGCAAGTCTTTGGTCCATCTTATTACCAGAAACTAAACTATTTGACTACATATAGCTTCTCACAGAGAGAGATATATACCTTGAACCATACATTGAATATTGAAGATAAAACATACGACAGGTACTGTAGTAACCATCTCTAACTCACAGCCCAGGAAAAATAATAATTGATAATTGATACATAAGTGTGGTATGTGTTAGTGTAGTTTAGTTTAGCCTAGTCTAGTTTGTTCAGTTTTGTGTTAGTCCAGTCTGGGTTAAGATATCCAGCTGACTATATAAATACATGGTTAATAAAGTTTTTTCTTTATCAAGTTAGCTCTAATATCAATATGCTCTGCAATACTGATTGTGACATCTCAAATCACAGGATGCGTCTCCTGGGAACTTTGTAGGAGGGTTAAGACCCCCAGTTACCCAGAAGTACTGCTCCAACGGATAGTGACAATCCCATTTATGTCACAACAATCAGTAAAAATTAGGCACGAAATTATTGTACCATCCATCAACAGCCTACTTTCACTGTATCCGGTTTATAATGTCTATATTACTCTTGTATATGTTTATCTTATTTCTGTATTAACAATGTACATTTTACTGATATCACTGTTCTATGGCCATTTAGGCCTTGTTGTAAAACTAAGAAAAACTTCTCAATAAAAAACATTGAAACATGGTTCACTTTAAGTCAAAATAAACTGGCCTATTGCATCAGCATCCTCTGCGCAGAGCATTCTGAGCCGAATGCAACACGCAGGTAAATGGAGACTCGCGCTGAATTTGTATTGCTGAATTTTGAGTCTTGCCTGAGGATCTCTGTTAATGCCAAACATTATCTAATCCCATAATTCATGCTGGAGCACTTTGCACGCTTTCCGAAAGCAAAACTCTCATATAAAGCCCGAACCAACAATACATTTATTAAGAGAATGCTGAGAAAAGCCGTGTAGTCTCGCACATCGCCGCATGCTGGGGACGCAATCCATCAAAATTGAAATACAAATATTGTAATCAAATCACAGCTCAATATTTTAAAAAGCTCCCAGCATCACTTCCTCGCTTTGTTACTCCAAAGGTGACATTTTTCAGGACGAGCTCAATATTTCATTGTTGTTGCCGGGGGCAGCAGGCAGCCAGTCATTCGTGTGCATTATTTGGCAGACGTGAGATTATTGCCAACGTTTAGCTCTGTTTAGCCTTGCCTCCTTTTTTATGTTAAGTTTAGCCTGTTTTTTCAACACTAGGAAATAAATAGTGGTGAATTGCATGGCAGTGTTAAAATATCTTTTAATATATTTTCTAATGTAAAATGTGCCATCAATCAATCCACTATTTTTGTCCATTTTGGCACCCCAGGCAAAGCACCTTTTCTCCCCCTACCCCAATCTCGTGAACAGGGAGATCGTAACCTACATCAATAACTGGGGTTGGAGAGGTGCTCCAAAGTACATGTGGGTAATGACTTACAATGGAAATGGAAAAACATATAGCTTACCTCTAATAAGGAGGAGCTGGCCCAAATGTACGTAAAAGTAACTTTTAATGCAAACCACTTAGACAAGATTCAAGCAAGATTCAAGCACTTTAATGTCATTGTGGAACACAACGAAATTACTTTTCATGACAGCTCCACGGTGCATGTATTACATAATTCGCTCGATGTCCCCCCCCCCCCCCTTCCACCGTCTGCTGTTTTCTGCCTGCTCGAGAGTCTCTCTCTCTCTCTCCAATTTTCTGACAGATTTACAGTCCGATCGATTATTTCCAACATGCCCAATCTGATTTCCAATCAATTTTCCATAGAAGTGAACAGAAAATCGATCGGAAATCAGATCGGACGAGTTGGAAATAATCAATCTGACAGTAAATCTGTCAGAAAATTGCATAATGGGTATCTAGCATTAGATTATGTATATTTGGTGCCACCCACAACTACGCCCACATTATGTTGCACGGCTATGCCCATTATTTCAGCGCTAAGCGCTTACCATGCTGCAGGAATGGGTGTCAGTAAAAAAAATTCCTAAATTTTGAGGAGTTTGTCAGTAAAAAAATAATGTGATAGGTTGGCAACACTGCACTATGGCTATACATGTCATATGAGCCTCTGTAGTGGCTTCTGCAGGTTAGGATTATCCCCAGAAGTTGACTGGTTTCAGCAATTTGTTTTTATGTATTTCTCAGCATGATAAGCACATGTAGCCTGGAGAGTGGCAGTTGGTGGGGGCGGGGTTTGTGTCAGGTCTTCTGGGCCTATAGGCTAGATATGTAAATTCTGCCCAGTGTGTTATTAGTAGGGAGCGCCAAAGATTGCTTGATTATCTGGTTGTAAATGGTTTTATGCATTGTTTTGTAATCATGTGATGGAATAAAGTTTATGAATTGATATGTATACTTAACATGTGGTGCAATTCTTATGTCAAATTGCTTCCCTGGTTAGGGCTGGTTCACACTGGGCACTTTTTCAGCACTTTGCTGATTGCCGGTGATCAGAAAGCGCTGCTACTAATGTATCCCTATGGATACATTCACACTGCAACGATTGTGATTTTGATCAATCGGAAATGCGCTGCATGTAGCGTCTTTGGGGCAATTGTGCTGTTATTCTCATTCTATTGACGTGAATCACAAGCGCAAATTGCGCTTAAATCGCAAGATTTTGCTGCCGAATCACGATCGCAGACCCGAATGCGGAAACCAGGAAGGACGGGCAAGCGCCCAATGTGAACCGGCCCTCAGTTTTTGTGTGTCATTATTGTTATTTGGTCACATGAGAGTTATGATACATTTATATTTATCTCTAAAATAATCCCTTATAAAGTCCCTGTGACCCCATTCTGTGCACAGTTTATTAAATATTAAATAAATTTGCCCTTGGCCATCTGGGACTCCCTAATTGGTGTAGCTGTTGCTATGGTGACCATTGTGACATAGCCATGCTGGGGATTGTAGTCTCCATGCTGGGGCTGCACTGCTCACTTCCTGCTGTGACTTGGAGGTGAGTAGCTGCTTTTTAGGGAGGCGTTTGATGGGGCTTATTATCTCTATATATGGGTCGGGTACCCGCGGGTTACCCAAAATGCGGGTCGGGTGCAGGTACCCAAATCGGGTGCAGGTCGGGTTGCGGGTAGTCAAAGCAAGCAAAGATAATTTTATATCTTTTGCCTTCACAAATCTGCGATGAATGCTGGGACCAGAATACTTTCTTGCTGACTTTTTTGCTGCTTCTCATTTTTAAAGAGAACCCGAGGTGGGTTTTAAAAATGCTATTAGGACACAAAGGCTGGTTCTGCATACTATCACCAGCCTCTGTGTCTGTACTGTGTCCCCCCCAGGCTCCCCCTGCGCTCTGCTGTCCCCCAGAAAAAAAATCGCCGTCTTAGCTACATGCAGCTTGTCGCTAGCAGGCTGTTTACCTTTGTGCTGCTAGTCACTGCCACTCCCCCGCCTCCTCTATATCCCCACCTGCATCCCTTTTCTCCCCGCCTCTGTAAGCTGATTGGAGGGATGGGACACAGGCGGGGAGCGGCGCTATAGAGGAGGCGGGGGAACGGTGGTGACATGCAGCACAAAGGTAAACAGCCTGCTAGTGACAAGGTGCATGTCGCTAGCACTGCGTTTTTTTTCTGGGGGACAGCAGAGGGCAGGGAGGACCTGGGGGGGCACAGTACAGACACAGAGGCTGGTGATAGTATGCAGAACCAGCCTCTGTGTCCTAATAGCATTCTTAAAACCCACCTCAGGTTCTCTTTAATGCCAGAAGACTCCTTCCTGCTCTCAAGCTGAGACCTTTCCTCCCCCCATACTAGTGCATATAGCTGTGAACATGCCAGTGTGAGATTGCTGATGTGTTTTTCATAGATGGCCAGAAATCACTGGGCATGCTCTGTTAGAGGAAAAGGCGTGATAGGAGAGCTCTGTCTATTTGTTAGAACAAGCGCTAGTAGAGGATGTTCTGGCAAAAAAAACTATAAGGTCTTTTTGAAAAAAATGTTTCCCTCTTGTAGTCACTGAAAAAACTCATGTGTTAGACCCCTTGAAACATCTTTTCCCTCACTTTTGTGGCCAGCATAAATGTTTCTAGTTTTCAAAGTCCGCCTCCCCATTGAAGTCTATTGCGGTTTGCAAAAGTTTGCGCAAACCAAACTTTTGCGGATGTTCGCATTCGAGGTTCGCGAAGCGAAAATCGGAGGCTCGAGCAATGTCTACTGTGCAGTTATACTTTATCTGTCATGCTGAGTGTCCGTGCCCTACTTCCACATTCAGGCCCAACGTGACTACTGGCACATTGTATGTAGGACGTGTGTGTGACAACATACATACGCTCCACATGCCATAACACCGGCAACCACGTGGGGGCATACAGGCGGAAGTACGAGGACACGCACAGGCGGCGGCAGGTAAAGTATAACTGTACAAACACCGGGGGTGGGGGGAACATTTCTTTTATTTATTTAAGTATTTATAAAGAGCCGACATATTACGCAGCGCTGTACAGAGTATATTGTCTTGTCACTAACTGTCCCTCAGAGGGGCTCACAATCTAATCTCTACCAAAGTCATATGTCTATGTATGGATCTTGTAGTGTATGTATCATAGTCTAGTGCCAAATTAGGGGCAAGGCAATAAACTTATTTGTATGTTTTTAGGGATTTGGGAGGAAACTGGAGTGCCCAGAGCAAACCCACACCCCACACCCACAAACTCCTTGTCAGTGGCATAGCTAAGAAGCTGTTGGCCCTAGTGCAAGTTTAGCATTGGGGCCCCCCAAGCATGCTATAGATAACAATTGATAGAACAACACAAAACCAATCAAGGACAACCACATTGTCAGAGGTACAAGAAAGAAGTAGAAGAATGCAGAGGGGCACACTTTTCCTCGTTTACTTCGGGTGCATAACCTCGGATGCTAAGCAACATCCCAGCTGAATCCAAGTAGTAGAAAAGATCGGTTAGCACACCAGCCTCTCTATGAGCAGAGTTTATTCTCAAATCACATGTCAACACTACGGTTAACAATTGTTTTGGGGCCACTCAGGGTCCCCTTCTTCAGAACCTTATTTCGTCTGCACTGTTCTGAAGATGGGGACCCTGAATGGCCCC